>NC_041408.2:32094203-32344203 GCF_900747795.2 Erpetoichthys calabaricus
CTCACAGCAGTAATTTTCCCTCGTCAAAAAAAATTGTAAATGGTTGTGTAATGTACTATAAAGTACATACCTTATATGTGGGATATGTTCCTGGGCACTGTATGTGAGAGGAAGAGTCTGTAAAGTGAAAATGTCCCTTGACTACCTGTTCTTAACATACAACAAATTATTGATGGCTATAGGCAAAGCTAATTATGTACAGCCCTTTTTTCTAATATAAAATAAATTTGGTGTACCTAAGCACATTCACACTTGATTGATGACTTGGGCTCCATGAACTAGGCTATTGGTGACGTTGACAGTAAAGCCATAGTTAGGAGAGAAAAAAAATGTATTAGAAGATACATGCTGTGTGAGCAATAAAATGACACACACACACACACAGAGACAGACAGACAGACAATGAGAGTATGGAAGAAGCACTCCTTGTACCATGAGTATGGCAGGTGTTCATCCCACTCATTTTTATACCACTGCACACTACAGTCAGCATTATGGAGTGAGAGTATGCATACATGTAATAAAAAAAAAAACAGGCATGAAATGCAAAAGTTGATGTCTGAATAATTGGCAGTTCTGTTCTTTTTTTTTAATTATAAATCACCAACGTCGGACAGTTTTATTGGATTCTTGTACAAACCGAGATTCCTTTACATGGCTTTTTGTTTTGTGGTTTCCAGTAAATGGTGGGTGGCTTTGCTGTTTTTTGACCCTGTTGTCATTATTAGTACTTTTCTTTACACCCCGGCCTTAACTGTACAAATTTGCACTGTCCATCACAATATGTAGAAGATACATTTTGAGATAATTATTATTTGATAGTAAAATAAAACTTGAGACAACTGTTCTGCCTGTATGTGTGTTAAAGTACATATATACTTAAAGTACATATCATGAGTTGCTTTTGATTTTCAGTTACATTAAGATGGCAAAAGAGCCAATAAAGATTTGGTCACTTTAAGCAATAGTAAGCTATCCAACAAGATGCAATGCAGGAATAAATGCTGGATAAGATGTTTATTCAATGTAAGACACACTCTTGGCCAGTTAAAATTCCGATCACCTTAAACTGTAGATAGATAGATACTTTATTAATCCCAAGGGGAAATTCACATTATGTGTATGTTTTGATAAAAAAAAAAAGTATGTGTATGTATGTATATAGTTGACTCCCAAATGTCATCTAGTTAAGCAATTAGCTCATAGAAAATTGTACATTGTCTTAATTTCATTGAGCATGTAACTTAATATTCAAAGTCTGCCTTCTTCAAAAGCTACAGTATGTAGTATGTAATTTATTTCAATTTGTTATTGTTTAAATCACAATGAGCATGTGCTGTTTCTGTATACATTTTATACATGTGAAATTAATTATTGCCATATCTTGTTGATTATTTACAATTAAAAGAAATACCAATGAGATTTACAAATCCCACTAATTTTGTGGCCATTTTTGTGATGTTTTCTCCTTCTACAGTCATTGCAGTATATTTTGTGTACCTTTTTTCTTCTTTTCTGCTATATGAATGATATCTGATTTTATTTAATAAAATACTCAAATCTTTACTTCATTAATGTTTGGCACATAATCCACTGTTTCACATGATTCAGAAAACTGCTGTTAATACACTTAGCTTAGTGGTACAAGAACAATAAAGTCTCTGTCTGTTTTCTTTAGGCAGCTTTGGTTTGCCGCTTACAGAAAGTTTTCCAAGCGTGTTTTCCACCATGCCCCATGTCCTGTTCTGAAGAAAACATCACTTCATTAAAGCTGTTTCTTGAGCCAGTAGAGCATCAAGAAGAGACGGGGAGTGCCTTGGGACATCTTAGGTAAGGGTCCAATTGTCCTGTTGAGGATTATAGCTAGTAAAAGTGTTTTTTTTATATAATAACATCAATTCTTTTTGTAGAATCACACTCACTTTGTAATTTAGGCTGTCCTAAAGTATACATTTTCTTCTTTAAGGAACAACTTGATTTTTCATGCTAACATTTCCTCATTCTTTTGTGCCAGTTACTGCCATTCTATAGCTTTTCTTCATATCACAAATTTAGAAATATCTGTAATTATGAATACAGACATTTCACATTATATATTCACAAATGGTGATATGAAAAGTACATTTCAACATATTTAACATTTGTTGTACCAGGCATATCAGGATTTCCTTTCTTGCTTTTATGATAATTAATTTACAACACCAAAAAAGATGAAAAGTGTCAGAAATGGAAATAAATCCTAATACTTTACAGATAACCATAAAATATATACATCTTAATTAAATAAAAGTATTGAACAAATCTGAGCTCTTCCTAATATCAAAGTTTAAATTGAATACTATAATTGTTCACTACAGAAAAACTTGGGGGAAAAAGTCCTCCTCTTGTTGAATCACTAGCTAATACCATATCACAGTAAATACTAAATAAAGATGTTTGATATAGCAGATTAAGTTGAATCTGTTGGTAATGGCACAAATAGACCAGGTAAATCAATCATAAGATTTTACTGTGTAATATAGATAGATGGATAATAAGTAGTAAACAAGTTAATGAGGAAAAAATTGTAATGAACTAACAAACCATTTCACTATTTCAAAGTTAAATCATTAGCACTTTGATATTCTAAATTTTATTTCCTCTGTATTCATTTGCAAAGCTGGTAAAATAAAAGCACAAAAAATGTAGTCCTCCAAATCATCTTTAGCTGGTCCTATACCAATTTCTTATAGGGCAGCTGCAAACCATTTCTTGGTTGCTGCAAGATATTTGTCCTGTGTATTTTTGCTTTTAGCACAATTTTATATTATAGGACAAGTATGGCATTGAATTGATCATAAAGTGTGAATACAAAGAGCTCTTAATTACAATATTTTGATTGCTTTATATCTGTTTCATAGTGTTTTGCTTCCAAGTGCTTTATATGTAATTTTTGTTGCATCTCTTGCAAGAAGCAAATTGTCTTGTCAAGAAGGAAGAAAAAACAAGTAAACGTGATGTTAGATATGACTGTACTGTAGTTGTGTGTTGAGAATTGATAGTATAATTACCTTTGACAATGGAGATACTTAAGGAAAAAAGAGGGGAATTCATTTAGGTTTAATAAGGTCGTGTTCTTAAAATATGATAGCTGTATGATAATTATTTTATTAAATGAGATTGAACATTTGTAGGTAGACTTGGCTGCAAAAAATACTACAGTAAAGAAGAACATGGAATGAGAAAAATAAAGTCAAGACATTGTTTTAAAAATGAATTAAAATTATCTGTCCATCCATTTTCAAACCTGTTTGTGAAGGCCATGGGGAGTATTAAAACTACTATGGGCATTTCAATAGTAACTTTTTTTTGCAGAATAAAGTGTTGACTGATCTGTTTTTGCCTGAATGAAAATCCAACAAAAGTGTTGTCAATTTTAAATCTTTTCATAGTAAAAACTTTAATTGTATGTGGTGTAGCGGGTCCACAGCTCAAGTCAAAAAGCCCCCTTTTTAAATAAGTAGTTGCCACACTTGCGGCTTAGAGGGGGGGGGTGGGGGTTGGGGGGGGAGGGGGCGTGGCGTGGTAGTGTGTCCGGAGCAGGTTCCTGGGTGAATTCGTGATGCGGGCGGTCCTCACTTAAGTGCACAGGTGAGGAGTCATCCGCATCCGTAAATAATTCCGGGAGCTGCTAATTGCCCCACCTGATCCACATCCCCGTGATAAATAATATAAGCGTGAGGCGGTTAGGGGGAACAAAAAGACGAACGGCGGTTACAGGAGAAGAAGGCGTTGGGAAGCAGGGTGGAGAAAGCCGGTGTGTGATTGAGTGAATGCTCACTCACTGTATAGAACTGTTGGCAACTGGACAGTGAGCCCTCGTGGGGTGTTTGGCTGGCACCCGGGGGCAGTCTCGGTAGTTAGTGGTCGCTCCCGCTGAGCATTAGTGAGGAGCGGGAGTGACCGGAAGGAGGATGGCTCACAGCATAAGGCCGAGAAGGCAGCGGGAGTCGGGATTTGGGAAGTGAAAGCCCCAGCGTGAGTGCTCTGGTCGCTGGGGAGCCCAAGTCACGGTCTGATGATGCCCAATGGAGCTAGGGGTCGGAAAGGCGAGCAGATGAAAGTAGAGAGAAGGTCCGCTGCAGGTAGGATGGCTCCCCTGCTGCAAAGCCTGGACTTGAGAAGCAGGGGAGTCACCAGTAGAAAGGCACCTGGATCTGTTTTTAAAGGACTGCTTCCAGCCATTGTTTTAACCTCATCGGATTTTAAAGGAACTAGCCAACCTGTGGCGTAGCATACGCCGCATAATTATGTATTGATGGGTGAACACTTCCTGAAAGACACAGTTGTCCTAATGGGGTGGGTTTGAGGATACGACTGTAAGTGAATGCAAAGATGGAACTCTGGAGAAGGCGGGGAAGCGGGCCCAAGAGGTTTCGGGTCCTAAACGTCCAACAATGGGTGGCACAAACGGTAACGATCCTTCCGCAGGTTCACCTACGGAACCCGTGTTAGGACATTTACATCCTCTAGATAGGCAAGTTCGATCGTCTGACGCCCATTCCGCCCCCGCCATTCTAGTCTGCCGATTTCTTAAGTCATCTCTTAGTAATCGTTCAGTACGCACTGCCTGCTCATGTGTCCCCCCCAACTCCTCACCTGATTGCTTTCGTCTGTGTACAGTCCACGTGCACTTGTGAGTCACGTTGACTGTTCATTTTCCACACACCACCTCAGTCGCATGCACCTGTGAGCCACGTTTGGTCCCGGTGAGGTTTCTCGTGTTGAGTCAAATTAAGCCACAGGCTCCACACCTGGTGGTGCCCTTCCGTCAATTCATTTCAGTTTCAGCTTTGCAACCATACTCCCCCCGGAACCCAAAGACTTTGGTTACCTGGTTGGCTGCCTGGCGGGTCATGGGAATAATGCTGCCGGATTGCCAGTCGGCATTGTGAATGGTCGGAACTACGACGGTATGTGATCTTCTTCGAACCTCCGATTTTCGTTCTTGATTAATGAACATATTCTTGGCAAATGCTTTCGCTCTTGCGCCATGGTCGGCTGTTTAGTGAATTGTTGGTGGGCGGGGCTCTGTGAGTTGGCGGGCGTGGCTGTCTTGCGTGCATCTTGCTTGCCATGGACTTAGTGAATTATATATATATAGACTAGGGGGCTTCACCCCCTGCTCGCCAACCCCCGTGTTTGGTTTTCCGGATACACACTTTTAAGATTTCTTTTTTTCTTTGAATTGTTGCTATTTCATTAGTTTCACTTTTATTTTAGAACTTCTGTAAAAACAATATTTGTAATCTTGCGAGTCCCAATATGCTGAATCTTTTTAATGAGGTCAGGATAGGTTTCTCTGTTTGGAATTTTAGCACAGACAAAACGATCTACATCATCAGCAGTTAATAATTTTTTTTTACAAAGTAAAAAAAGTAAGTAGAGTTCTGCATTGGACTCCTGTCTGTAAAGTTGTGCTATTTTCCTCTCACAGTTCCAAAAGTACATGGGGTTACCAAAGTGATACCCCGACTTTTGTCTAGGTTTTTCTACAAGGGCTAGACAGAACGTTTTTGACTCCTGGGGTAAATTTAGCTTTTTAAATAAGCAGACAGATAAATCTATATACATTAACAAAATAACCAATAAATATATGTGCGGTAAACTCCGTTTTTGAAATTCTCAAGATTCTTTATTTGTCACATGCATAGTTATACAGGACAACACGCAGTGAAATGCATCCTGATCCTCTTATCAAAAACTGTGCAAAGTTAGAAGAATATCAGTTAGATTAACAAAAAGTCATAGATTGAAAGATAACAGTATAGTAGAACATAATAAATAAGTAAAATTATGTGAATAAAGTAGAATTAAGTGTTAAGGTGCAATAGTGTAGTAATTATTGTGCAAAACCAAAGTTAGACTGGTGCATAGTTAAATGAGGCAGTTTGTTTGTTTGTGCTACTGCGGTCTTTACTTTCTTTTTTATATTATCTAATTTTCCTACTTTCATATCCTTTAACTTTCTCCACATGTGTATAGTGCCGGTTTTTTTTTTTTTTTTTTTTTTTTTGAGCCTTTCTAATTTCGCTGGTTTCATAGTCTCTAACCTGCTCTGCATGCGTTTAGCGTCAACGTTTGTAAACGTCTTTATGAAGTTCTACTTTGTCTTTTATTCATTGTCATTTAATTCTGAGCCGAATTAGATGTGCGCTTATATGCTTTATATGCGCTGAGAGCCTTGGATCTGCGTGTGCTCAAATCCTTCACAAGACTGAATGTTTTGCTGCCTATTGTCCTATTTGATAGATTGTAAGTAGGGCGTGTCTTTGGTCTCGCGGGTCTTTAAAATGTCTTCCGAGAAGATCATGTATCGTAGACTTGCTTTTTGCTTTCTTTTTATAATAGATAAATTATTTATTATGTTTTTTTTTTATCCACCACAGTTCACTTGTTTTTATTGGATTATTTATTTAAAGATTTTGAAGCACTGCACTTTGGACACGGTTTGGTTTTTGTTTGTTGATTTTAATAAAAGCACTTTGCACTTTTTGCACCATCCCCTTGCTTCATTGTTGTGCCTCACTGTCTAGCTCATCGGTGACATTACCGACGGTGTCAGGTTCAGAGTTCCCAGAAGCAAGATGGAAGCATGGAGCGGAACCTGCATTGTCGCATTGTACTGTATGTCTTTTGTGGCTACATTTGTGATGAATTTACAACCATCTTAACCTTTAAATTCACTGGAATTTAGGAACAAATGAGACAGAAACAATAGTTTTTCTACTCTTTAATTTCTACTGTATCCTCATAGTTTTCATGCTTTTGTGAATTAGTGTAATAGCACATTAGTGTTGTGAGTGAAACACGTTTCATTTGGCCAAGGACTGATGACTGACAATTGTTGAATATCTGGAAAAATCCTGTTGTGTAGGTTTCAGAGTAGAGAAACGTATGAATGCAAACATGATTCACTTGTGGTGGTTGTGTCCTTTTTAATAGATTTTTAATTATTTAACTCATTTTTAATAGTTCAGATAAAATTAACTATTTCATAAAGAGTAGGTGTTATATTTTGGAAAGGCTGATTGATACTGGGCAATATTTGCACCTCATGTAAATGCAGAATCTTTTAACTTTGCCAGCAACAAAGAATAGGCATTTGTGGCATAGGTATACTAGTAGCTTTGAGCAATGCGTATTATTTCTTTGTACCTTGCTCTTGTAAATATCCTTTACAATTGTAGCATTGTGTTTGTATAGACACTAGGAAAGATACAGCATTGGAACAGATCTTGACTATACATCTCCTCTCTTGGTAAATGAAAGTTGACCTACTTAAAGATTTTCCAGTGCTATATCTGTCCTGGTGTCTATATAAACACAGAGAATTTCACTTTCTGTATTACATCTTGCCTAAAGAACGGGCCTGAGATGCCTGGAAAGCTTGCATATTGTAGTCTTTTTAGTTAGCCAATAAAAGGTGTAATTTTGCTAGACTTTCATTGTATCCTTAATGGCAAACACAGTGCAACACCCTACTAGTACATTTCAGAAATACAAATATCATTTTGCTTTTGAAATGTTGTTGTTATATTGGAAGAAAACATACATATACATTCTTGAAATACTAGACCAGCTATTGTACTTTGCAAAGTCCATATAGAGCTTTTTGGTCTCTTCTAGCACTCCTGGTTTCAGCTAATGTCTAGCCCGTCTTAACTTCTGTAATATACTATTAAATGTGCAGTAGTATTAGTCAGGTGGAACATTAATTCCTGAATAATGCACTCTAGCAGTTAAGTGCTTTGAGTATGCCCTAAAGTATTCTAACCAACAAAAAATAAATTCAATAAAAATGTATTTTTTGTGTTTATGCTACTGATGAATGTGTTCATCTCCTCTTTGGTGTCTTTTATATTGAGAGTGATTTAAGAAATACATTCATAACTCTCCCTTTGACATCTTTCTCAACTCTGTTTATGAAGGTGCTTAGGTGGCTACATTATTTTTCTTGTCTAAAGAAAGCAAAGCTATAGATATAAAATAGTGTTACTGCTATTAGATGGAGTCCCTTGACTCAAATATAATGGAATTTTTAAAGTGCTTGCTACACACCTTAAGGGAATTTCTCTTTTAACTTGCAAGTCTTGTATAAGGGTTTTATTTTATGAAGAAGTTATCCAAACATCTATTACAAGAACAATATTTAACTTGCTAAGGTTATGTTTCACCCATAATGTATTGCTGGATAAGATTTTTCTGTTGAATTAGAGATGCATTAATTGATCAAGCAGTGATCAAAGTCAGCCATTTTATATTCTTAATTTGTAATCACCCAATATCTTTATAATGTACTTGTATTTTAAATATTTTATGTTAAAATGACTTCTATAATTTTAAAATTGTGTTAAAATGTTATCCACATTAATGTACAGTACAGAAATGTCATATCAAGGCAAAAATGTGTTAAGAAAGTATAGTAATTGTGTGGAGTTGGGCATATAGTTGTAGGATGGCATATTTTATCTCTGCTGCCACACAAGTCCAGGAATACAGATTTGATTCTTTGTTACTTGTTCCCAGTATTTGCATGGTATGATGCTTTGCCATCCCCTCTCAAATTGAAAAAGCTGTGTGTTTTTTACCTTTTGCAAGATGGATGGTTTCTATCCTGTTACTTTTTGTCATGGTACAAGTATAACTCCAAGCCAGACAGAATAGCAAAAGTTAATGAATAAGAACATAAGAAATTTGACAAATGAGAGGAGACTATTCCGTCCATCAAGTCCATTTGTTTACCTAACAGCTAAGCTGTTCCAATTCTTCTTAAAATTAAAGGTTGTCAAGTTGTCTGCTTCAACTACACGACTAAGTAGTTTGTTCCAGAGTCCCACAAATCTTTGCGTAAAGAAGTGCTTCCTTGCTCCAGTCTTCCATTTCCCCTTAATTTCCACTGAAGTCCTTGAGTATTTGGTTCAACCCTTAAGCTAAAAAGAATGTTGCTGCATTTACTTTATCAATGCGTATGTGGATTTCAGATACATGGATTAGGTCCCCATGCAGTCTCCTGTGCTTGAGACTAAACAGGTTTAATTCTCTGAGTCTTTCAGAGTAGGACATGTCCGTGATTCTTGGGATGCACTTGATTGCTCTCCTCTACAAGCTTCAGGTGCTGCTATGTTTTTCTTTTTCCATCGTGACCAGAACTGCATGCAGTATTCCAGGTGCAATCTTGCTAGTGCATTATATAGTTTTGAGCAATAATGTCCCTTGACTTAAATTCTACAGTTTTATGATATAACCTAACATTTAATTTGTATTTTTAATTGCTTCTGTACATTGCTTACCCTGATGAAAATATTGTGTCAAACATATACCTCTAAAAATCTTTTTCAGAGATTGGTTTCCCTGTATAAAGCATTGTTAGGTTAAATTGCTGCAGAAGTAAAGTGAAACAGAGAGCTATCAGTGGCAAAATCTGATCTCATCTGTTGTAGAAAAAATATATTTTATCTAGTTGGCTGTCACACTTTTCTAAAAGTAATTTTGCCAAAATGTGATGCAGTTTTTATGCTTATTTTGATGTGCACAATTTCAGTGTACACACATTTTGTATATTTTTTGGTAGCCCATTGCTCTTTGCTGCTGTACAATACAAGTAATCATATATGTGAGAACTTATTGCACAATGGAGACTAGACTACAAAAATGATCAGATGTTAAACAGCTTATATACTTGTATAGCACACTGTTCATAATGGTCAATGTCCATACAATTGTTATAAGGTTTCATGTACACTATTAGTAATGATACGTGAGACACATGAGTGCAAGCCCAGCATCATACACATAATTTCTATTTTCACAAATAGCAGGTGTTATTTTCGGCCTTATTTCTCAGAAGTATCAATCTAGTTAAAAACAAATGGAAAAAAGACATCAAAAACAAAAGGCAACCATCAGAGTTGAGGAAGACACAGAGGTACAAATTCAGATCTTGACTTGTGTGCGTTGCTTTACTCTGGTAATACAGTAGGCTTCTGGGTGTCCTTTTAAAGACGAGGCGAAGTTGTCAAGGATTTGTGAGATATTGAGAGACCCACAAGAGTACATGAGTGAAAGCATAGATATGGACAGTGCATATACAACTGCTGAAAACTGTTTTTATTTTAAGACATTTTCTAAGTGAGTTTAAGTTGGATTTGGTGGGTTTATTTCATCGTTTTAAATTTTCTGGGATCAAACACTAAGCACTACTTCATTTCAATAATTCATTAAAGCTGTCATGTATCTAGCAAGTCAAAATAATCACAAGACTAGAAGAGATTGAGTTTTGCAATTAGTACTAAACTGCATGCATAAATAGGATAAGTTGGCTTTGGAAATTAGCAATGTGGAAGCAATAAATAAAACATTTTCCAATCAAGTTTTGAGAGGAATTTGGAAAGATAATATTTCAGCCTTATATTAGATACGCAGATTTGAATAATTACTTGCTCTGTGTTTGGGATTCAGTGATGTTCTTGACTTAGTTGACATAGTTTTAAGATCAAGTACCCAGCAAATTGACTGAGCAGATTAGAAAATGGATGGCCAGATAGATTTGCTAGAAACAATGTAGCATTTTAAGCAATATGTAAAATGGTTGAATTTTAGAAATATCTTTATCTAAACTGGTCACATAACTGCTGACATTATAGAACCTTGAAATCGGGAAATAAGTTTAAAATGAACAGATTTCCTTTCATAGGACCTGGAGATCGGAATCAGTTATTAAAAACTCACAACCATTGTATCTTTCCCTTTATGTAACGTGTAGAATTGAGCCTGACAGTAATTGTTATCTTCTTCTTGAAATGCTATTCATCTAATTAGCCACTTACACATAAGGTTTTCTATCAGCATGACTCCGCCATATTTCAAAGTTGTTTGTGTATTTTGCAATAAATCCACAGCTCAATCAAAAGCAGTAATTGTATTTTAACAAACTTAATGGTGTCATCTTTCAAATAAATCACAAGTTTCCATGTTATCTCATTAGTAAAATATACAATTTTCCACATATATATACGGAGGCGAGCAGCATGTCACACCTGAGTGAATCTGCTTTTATCAAAGATACCACTTACGTCACGTACTGTACAGTGAAAGACTCTTTACCATTGGATAGCTGGGGTTGTCTTTGATTGGTCACTTTTAATACAAGTCACAGCTGTACAGAAAAAAAGAAATAATTTGTATATGTGACAGCTAATCTTTACACATGTTTGCACATTGTGCAAGTGCATGCAGATTATTTGGTTAATGTAAGTTTGTACTTGGGAAATGTCTTGTTCAGAAAAACAGAACATTTGGTTTTGGAAGTCTGAAAAGTTATAGCACTATTGATACAGAATATGAAGGACTTCAGTTGTAGTTTTTACTATTTGAGAATGTTGCATTTGCTGAAGGGCCCAATGCTCTGCTTGATTTGTAACTACTGCTTAGTATAACTTTGTAGCATTTTGATGTGCACTGTTATAATTCAAGTGTTATGAGTTCAACTGCCATATCCAGATGCTGTCTGTTGCACATTCTCCCTATGTTTTTTGACCAGTGCTCTTCCAGTTTTCACTTCTTTGTGTACCCTTTCGAAGTTTCACATCAGGAGCCCTTTGATCAAATGTCATTGGGTCCACAAATTTTCATGGGGGATTGCTCTCTGTTTGTATTGCTCTGCACCACACTACTTCTTGCAGTTTCACGTGTTAATCCTTGTCTCCCCTCTGGTGTATTGCAAGCCAATGAGAAATAAAATGCAGTTTCAGCTAGTGGTTTGTTCATGGTATAATCCCACAAACACTGAAGGGCATAGACAGCACTGTCTAATATTTGTTTTCCCGTTTCTAATTGCATTTTCTTCACAGGTGGGGAAATAAGATCAGTGGGTTTGGAGGAGGATAAAGTGAGCACAATTAGAATCGTTTGGGGTGGGTGGGTTATACCATGAACAAGTCTTGTGTGTTCATGATGTGGCAGTGGCCACCTGCAACCTAAAAATTGGCTAAGAAACACTGGTTTAATTGGATGTGTGGTGTGTGTTACTAGCATGGGGGGGGGGGGTCCATGTTCAGGTCTGTTTCTTGCCCTGTTACCATTCTCTTAACTCATCCATGGAGTACGCTGTTATGAAAATGTATGTATGTACTTAGTTTATTCCAGTTGTGAAAAGCAATAAAAAGCAACAATGCAAAAAAATAAATAAATGAAATACACTAAATGCCTGTGTGGCATCTGTAACTGAATGCAGAAGAAGAGTGAATTATAACACCAAACACCCTATATATTGTACATCCATCCATCCATTTTCCAACCCGCTATATCCAAACACTTCTTTATTCTTAATTATGAAAAATAATTTTGAAAGTAAAGGTTTGGAGGAGGAACATAATTATATGTTCATAGTTACAAATTCTCCTTCAAAGGCCGTCTCTCACCTCAGAGTGATAAAGAAGTGAACGACTAAGTAGGGAATTGCCTGCTGGGTCTATGCCATCAGTGTTTATTTGTTTCAGAGTGATCTATAATGTGCGTGGCTTTTTGTGAATATGTATATATTTTTTTTTTTTAAAAGAATGCTGAACTTCAATTGCAATACTTGAGAGACTGTTTAGATGTAAGAGACTAAATGTTTCCAAAAGGGGAACATTTTGAGCTAAACAGTATAACTTTGCAAGACTATGGGATATAGAGTAGAATGCCATTTACTGTCATTGTACAGATGACATTTTAGTGTGTCCCCTGAATAGTCCATACAATATAATAATAAAAAAAAATCTGAATATTTAACAGATTCAACATATGTTCTGCAGTTTGAACTATACACATGCTTTAATATAAACCAATAAAACATTGAAGGTGGGAAAATATAAATAGTAAGTAGTGGAGTAGTTCCCTTTTACGGTGATTGCACTTTTGTCACATTGATGCCATGGGTGACAGTGAAAGACATAAGATCAAAAGCACTTTGATACACTAAACAGTTATTTAACAAAATTTAGTTCTTTTATAGCGCTTGGGTAGAAGCTTTTCAGTAGTCTGGAAGTGTGTGTCTTAATAGAATTACAACACCTTCCAGAAGGCAGCAGAGTAAAATTTGGTTGCCTGAGTGAGATGGATTCCCAATGATTTTTTTGGCCTTTCATAAACATTGAGTTCTGTATATGTCCTGACGTGAAGGTAACTGGGTGTTGGTAATTTTTTGTGCTGATCTGATGACTCTCTGAAGAGCCTTCTTGTCACCCACAGAGCAGCCAGCATATCATACCAGGATGCCACAGGTAAGTATGCTTTCCACAGAGCAGTGATGGAAGGACATCAATAGCTGCTTGGACAGGCTAGCCTTCCTCAGTATCCTAAGAAGCAGAGCTGCTTCTGTGCCTTTTTCACCAGAGACATTGTGTTAACAGACCATGGGAGTCCTAGGAGATATGCGTGCCAAGGAATTTAATGACTCCTATACTTGGTACAATGGTGGCTGACAGATTGGGTCACAAAAGAAAATTGATTCCAAGAATGTGTATCATTAATGTTATGTAGTGTACCTTCCAGTTTTTTTAGAGAAGAATCTAAAGTGCAAACATTTTTTGTTTTATTTAGTTGATATTGGTGTAAACAGATGATTTCAATAATATAAATACTTTCTTTTAAAAATGTGGAGTGTTGTACTCCATACTCTTCAGCCATTTGTGGCTCCTTTATTACATTAGCAGAATAAAATGTTTGTTTTTGTTTGTCTAATTTAGACGCAGTAATGCCAACAAACTTAGTGCCTAAGTGGTTAAAGTAACCCAGTCTCTATAGTATTTGGTACATTACCTGATCTTTTTTTCCTACTGTCTGTTTTCAAAGTAAGGTAATTTTAGGATATTTCATGGAAATTGTTAGCGTCCAGTGTTATTTGTTACCTATTCTCTGTATCCAGCTAATATTTAACTTTGAATAGCAACCACTTAAAAATATATAAAATGATAAATATACTTAAGAGAGTTTTGTCAGTGTAAATGTTTACTAAGAGCCTCATTGTATAAAGTGATTAATGCTGATCTTTGTGATTTGTCATAACTTGTGCAGGGAGCTACGGAATGTCTGGAGTGAGCTACAAGATATCCATGATGCATATGGCCTAAAGTATCAGTGGTGTGGCTCTCACAGCAACAAAAAGCTGCTGTCTTCTCTGGGCATTGACACCAGGAACATAGTAGGTTGCCAATGTTCTCTGTTTAAAGACTGCATTTTTTTAAGGTTTCAAAGTAGGCATTTTGCATAGTTTACTAACATACAATAAATATAAACACTCATTTTGGAAATTATTAGAAGCACTATACTAACACTGGGTAGGGCCTTCTTTGGCTAACAAAACAGCCCCAGATCTTTCTGCCATGGATTCCACAAGATATTGGGAACATTCCTTTGGGATTCTGCTCCATGGTGACATAATTGAATCGTGCAGTTTCTGCAGATTTGTCAGCTGCACATTCATGCTGTGAAGTTCCCAGTATACCACAACGTAAAGGTACTCTATTGGATTCATATTTGGTGACTGGGAAGGCCACTGAAGAACAGTGAACTCCATCCTGTTCAGAAAACTATTTTTTAAGTTATTTTTGCTTTATGACATGGTACATTGTCATACTGGAAGTAGCCATTAAAAGATGAGTAAATTGTGGCTATGAAGGGATGCACAAAGTCAGCAACAATATCCAAATAGGTAATGGCATTTAAGTGATGATTGATTGGTATTAGCAAGCCCAACGTATGCTTCGAAAACATTCTTCACAACATTACACTACCACCACCAGCAGCCTGAACTGTTGCGTGAATAAGCAGATGTACCAGTGTTACTATTCATTTGGTCAGTGAGTATAAATTTCTACATTCAGCTGACACTTTATTAGGTACAGATAGGACTCCTGTTCTTCCAGAGCAGCCTCAGTTCTATAAGGAATGGGATCAGCACGGTGCTGAAAACTTTCCTTAGGCATTTAATATCATGTTTATTTGATGGTTTCATGTAACTCCTGGAGATTTTACAGCCACTCATTTATTCTGCAGAAATTAGGATTCAGAAGACCAGACAACATTTTTCCTATATGCAGTCATCTAGTTTTGGTGGGCAGGAAGTATGGGGCGGGGTGGGGGGGATCTATGTATGAAGGTTTTTGTAATTTCTACATGGCATGACTGAAATGTATGCAAATACCCTTAAATTGAAGTCTGCAATATGCACTTTAATTATGTCTGAATTATTTGATTTGTTTAAGGAAAAATGTGTCTTTGTCTCAAACATTATTGACGGCACTGTATATTGAATTGCATTTACTTGACTAGCTGTTTGGTGAAGCAGTCTGTTTGCATTAATAAACTTTCAGACCTAACAAAATGCCCACTTAGTATGTGTGCGCTTCTAAATTGATTTTTATTATTTAGTGTAGTGTAGACACCTTGGTGTATAATGTGGAAAATGCATATACAGGATCATATTGGGTAATTCCATGTCAAATCATCACACTTTTGGACCTCATCACAGATTTTAATGAAACATGGCATGCTGATTTGGTCATATGAGTAACCCATGGAACTGTAGTTGCATGTGTCTTGGATCAATATTAAGGGAGATTTAAGTTAACAGTTTGAACTTATTGGAATTTTGATTATGATTTTGACTGGCTAGATCTCCCTAAATATAGTTGCACAGAAATGGTTCTCAAATAGTTTTAAAGCTCTTTTCTAACTCAATATTTTGCATAAATACTATGTTATCCCCAAAATGAAAAATTACCATGTCATGAGTGATTATAATATTAAAAGTTAGTAATACTAATAGTATTATGCAAATAGCGTCCTTGTCATTGACGATATCGCGATGTTTTATTTTTTTATAAAGAAATAATCCAAACTTCTACAAATTTAGTTGTTTGTTACACAAACATTAATTAAATGCCTAGACACGTTAAATAAACAAATATTTAAATAAATAAATTTTGCACCCCTTAAAATGGAGAGGTCCTCGCGACCCACTGTGAGACTTTGGCAACCCCTGTCGGGGGTCAGGACCCCCAGGCTGGGAATCAATGCACTAATGGGCCTTTTTCATATCAGCCATATTGACATGAAATAGTATGGCAAGCATTCTCCCCGTGTCTGCGTGGGTTTCCTCCAGGCACTCCGGTTTCCTCCCACGGTCCAAAGACATGCTGGCTAGGTGGATTGGCGATTCTAAATTGGCCCTAGTGTGTGCTTGGTGTGTGGGTGTGTTTGTGTGTGTCCTGCGGTGGGTTGGCACCCTGCCCAGGATTGGTTCCTGCCTTGTGCCCTGTGTTGGCTGGGATTGGCTCCAGCAGACCCCTGTGACCCTGTGTTCGGATTCAGCGGGTTGGAAAATGGATGGATGGATAGTATGGCAAGCACAGATTTAAGTAATGACAATAATTAAGGTTCAAATTATGCTACACTGAAATTGAACAGAAACTTCATTAATGTTATTAGTGACACCTGTGCTTGCCATACTATTTCATGTTAAAATGTGTACTGTGAAAAGGGCCCAGAATAATGTGGCTAATAAATGCCAATGCTGTGCCCTGCATTAATCAGAGGGGTGTGAGGTGTGCAAATCGTTCAGGTGTAATCAATCAATCAATAGCAGATGCTGTCAATTACATGGTGGAGATAAAAGCACTGTCTATGCTGCCGCAGCATTCATTTTTACAATGTCTTCGGTAGAAAAGTTGTTTAGACTCAACCAGAAATCTTGTTGTGACCCTTTAAAATGTCATCTCAAGAAGATAACCTGTGCTTTAAGAGATGTGCCTGAGACAGCAATACAGGATCATCCAAGTCTCAGTTTAAGGTCTGGTCAGTGCATCTGCAGAAATCTGTGTGAGACTATCAAAACTCACACCCGAGAATAAACAGATCTCCAGTAGTGACTTAGACGACCCTTTTGATCCTGAACATATGGCTAGTCCCTCAACATCTGGAAATGAATGTATGTGACTAGGATGTGTTGAAGAGACTATGCCCAGCACTGGAGAGTTGAAACTAAACGTTTTACATCTTCATGGACCATTCCCATCCTACTTATTCCCATACCATCCTGATACACGTGTCATGGATCATCAGGATGTGCTTTTACTAACTGAACCTGTGATGGCAACAGGATGAACATACACATCTTCAATCAAAGACATAATTGCTGCATCAAAGGCTCTGATGGAGTATAAATTGAAAGTGTAGCCATTGTTTTTATTTGTACATTCCCACCTTACCATTCAAACAATACAGCTTGTACATAACTTATTCATGATTCTGCCAAAGTTGAATTTCTTTTCTCACCCTAGTAGTCTAAGAGCCCATCTAGTTTCAGTTTAGTTTTTGTGTTAGTTTTTCAGGTTTAAGAGGAAGGGCTTGCTCTGAAAACATATGATGAAAGAGTACATGATCTCAAATATGATTTACTTAATTCAGGGCACTTTCTAGTATGCCAGTGTCTCTCAAGAAGTCAAAAGTGTGAACTGAAGAGAAAAACTGAAATTATTATGATTTTACAATTCTATTTTAGTTTAGTTACTTTGGTGGTATTGTCTTTCTTTATTCATCTTTGTCTAGAATTTTTATTTCAATTAAAATTATATTTTCATTGCTAGTTCTGGCTTTAGTCTAATAACTCCGTACCATTCACTGATCACTAACTGCTCTTCAACAGCATTGTAAGAAATTGTGGTTTTCATGCACACTTTAGATAAGTAATGATATCTCAGTAACGACTCAATAACCAAAGACCAAATTTTCTGGAGATGTTCATGACGTTATAGCTAGCTTTAGTTAAAAAAAAAAAAAAAAAAAAAACTGACCAATTTTAAAATAGTTTTTATTCGCCATTCAACTTTTAATAGTATAATCACTCATGACATGGTAGTTTTTCTTTTTGGGGATAGCATAGTATTTATGCAAAACTAGAATTCAAAAAGCACTTTAAAATAATATGAGAACCATTTCTGTGCAACTTATATTTAGGTACCGTAGATCTAGCCAGTCAAAGTCCTAATCCCACCAAGTCCCTCTCCTTAAAGTAAGTTCAAACTTTGATAGCTTAAAATCTCCCTTAATATTGATCCAAGATATGTACAATTGCAGTTCCATGGGATACTCATATAGCCCAATCAGCACGCCAAGTTTCGTTAAAATCTGTGACGATGAGGTCCAGAAGTGTGATGATTTCACATATATGTACCCTATTCATAAATGACAATAGTTTTTATGGACAATGCAGAAATGTGTGTATTTATATTAAAAGATAAATTGAATTTGAAGATATTCACTACAGAATTTCCCTTGCCAATTTTTGTAACATTTACTAAAAATGAACTGTAAATGTTTTAACACTTACATCCCAATGTACTTTATTCAGTAATAATTATAGTGGCAAAAGAAAACCATTTGTTATTAGAAATGGCATGCAAGTTTAGGTGCTATGCAATAAAAGAAAAACTAACAGGGACATGAAGATTTGTTTTTTTTCCTCATTACTGACTTTGTCTTTGTAAGATTATACAAGGTTATAACAACGATAAACATAGTAATTGTGGTTTGGTTTCTTTTTCTAGCTTTTCACAGGCCAGAAAAAGCAACCTGTGATAGTGCCGATGTACGCAGCCAGTTTGGTAAGTCATCTTATTATTGTGCACACTTTGTTGACCTTCTAAATTTGTTAAATCTTCATTCTTTTGTTTTGTCCCAGTATATTGTGGTATAAAATTAAAGTA
This sequence comes from Erpetoichthys calabaricus, assembly GCF_900747795.2. NCBI lineage: Eukaryota > Metazoa > Chordata > Cladistia > Polypteriformes > Polypteridae > Erpetoichthys > Erpetoichthys calabaricus. The sequence goes on from NC_041408.2 coordinate 32,112,992, forward strand.
ATTAAATAAAAGTAGAATTAGATCATTTCATAGATGCAGGTCTGTGTCAGTATTTGTATGTAGTCCTGAGCCAGTACTCAATTTCAATACAACTGAATATGTAGCAGGCAAGAGTGTATTTTTAATTTTATTTGAAACTCTGAATTCATCTGTTAATATTGTAGTGGAAGTAAAGGTTTGACCATTGGTTGCTGTAATTCATGCCTGTAGCAAAAATGAGAATAAGCATTTTAAAATTGCACTTAGTTTTCCATATAAATGCATAGCTTTAAATGCAGTTGTGTACCAATTTTTAACAACAAATTGAAAGAAAATTTAAAAATACAATATTTTTAAATAGTATTTTTTGAAGGAATATTAATAAATTAAAAGCGTTTTCCTTAATTGCTGTAAAAATGTGGTAAATAGTGTTATTTATATTCAATTCAATTTATTCCTTCCCCTTAACACTAGAATCCCTGAAGCCTATGAAGAAACTCGTAATGTCAGGCCACCTTAAATTCCCTCGCACCACCTCATCAGTGTCTTATGTTTTACAAATGTATGGATTGGCACCTGCAGCAGGCAGCCTGCTATCCCATCACACATCCCAGCTCAAGTCTGTTTATCTGGGTGTGAGGTGCCTTGAATTGTATAGGATAAATAATATATTATTATTTGGAACACATATAGTGCAGCCGGAAAGTAAGAATACTTATGTACATGTGATTTCTCAGTTTTTTTATTTTTAATAAATTTGCAAAAACCTCAAGTAAACTTTTTTCATGTTGTCATTATGGGGTTTTGTGTGTAGAATTCTGAGGAAAAAAATGAATTTAATTCATTTTGGAATAAGGCTGTAACATAACAAAATGTGGAAAAAGTGATGCGCTGTGAATACTTTCCGGATGCACTGTACATCTCATGTGTGTTCTATGTCTACAGCGATCTGTGTAAATGTTGGATGACAGGAAATGCGAGACAAGAAATGGTGAACACATAACTAGAACAGAAACATTTTTCGTTTTCTGCTAATAATTGGCCAAATGCTGACGTGAAGTGTATAAGTTGTTATGACTGAAGTCCAAATATCAAATAAACACTTTCACAAAAGACACTGATATAACAAAACAAGTGCACTTTTTTTCTAGAATTTAACCAAAGTAGAAGAAATTTAGATAGGGTACGACACACATGCCCTGGACTGTTCACTGAATTATACAGCAAGATTTATATCACCCGTAGAAAGTACACAGTGTATATATTTTTAGAAATAATGTGGCTTTGTTTTTTGGTTTAATTTGGTTTTTGGTTAATTGAACTGTTTAATGAATTCCAGAGTATATTAAGCTGTTTGCAAAGTCATTTAGAAAAATGTATTATTAATGGTGGAGCTCATTTGAAAAACATTTTTTAATGTTGTGTAAACCAAGGTAGATAATCTGCATTGATTCATTTTTAACTACTTTATTCTTTAACTGCCACCATGAGTTAAATGACAAAGTTAAGTGACCATTCATATTATGCATTCAAAAATCATCACACCCCAAGAAATTCTTTCTGTCAGCTGTACTAAAGCTAGAGTTTCCACTGGCAGTGATATTTTCAGATTCTTCGCAAATTCTATCACAGTGAGTCTAATTCTCTACAGTATAAGCACTGTGTAATAAAATTAATAGCGAACACCTGAATTAGCTAAACTGTGCAACAGCCAAGTCCATTTTAACCCTTCCATTCAATTGCTTATCTCATGAATACCTTCAGATGTATTTGGACCAAATCCATTAGTTTGTTAAACCAATTTGAATCTGTCTCTGTGATGCAAATGCTTCTGTAACAGTACACTAACATCCCCTGAAAATGGGGGAAAAAATAAAGCCATTGCCTTGGGGTAATGTTGTTAGGGCACAAAACAGTGGTGACTCCCATCACTAGTACTTTTGAGATCTCCACAAATACTGCTGTCCCTGCTATTCCAAAGCACACTCATACTTTAAGAATAATTTTGAAGATGTGAAGAAATCTTTTCTACTAGCCAAAGGATCCAAAATAAATTGAAAATGTATAACTCAAAAGCAGTCGAGCCATAAACTCCTAGCTCAAGTTGTCCATTTTTTAATATAACCCATTTGTAAAACTTAATTACTCTTAACAACAACAACAGCATTTATTTATATAGCACATTTTCATACAAAAAGTAGCTCAAAGTGCTTTACATAATGAAGAAAAGAAAAATAAAAGACAAAATAAGAAATTAAAATAAGACATTAATTAATTAGTTAATTTCCTCTAGACATCAGAAGACACTGTATACATCTCACTAAATAAATATTAATATTTTTTACACTTATACATTTAATATTGATAGCCATGAAAGGTAAGTTAGTTATAATATTGTGAATGACTTCTTTCATTATGAAATAAGACAACTGAGAATAGAGATGTTATTATTTAGAGATAAGATTCAAGGTTTAAGATTAGAACTTTCTTTAAACCCTCGGAAAGGAAAGGTAAACTTAAAATTGGTCTGTGAACATTATGTATAAGTGAATATATTTGTATGGTTCTTTGTATGTACAAAGCAATAAATGATCTAGGCCATTGTATTACACAAATGTAACTGGAGAATAGTCCTTTTCTAAGGCAGAATTTAGAATAAAATTGTGGGAACAATTGTTGAATTCATCTTAGCTTAAAGGCACAAAAGAAATCTTAGTAAATCTTAAGCAATAACATTCCATAAAATTCAGACATCATCTTCCACAGCAAATAGTTTTATAACACACTTTCTTTCAAAACTTGTAGCTCAAAGTGTTTTACAAGATGTTAAAGGAAAAAATAATTACAAATAATAAATAAGTGAAAAAAATACTAATTAACATAATAAGTAAGGCTGCTGATTAATTACCATTAACAGGTTAAATGTTTCTGGGTGTAAGGCTAGAAACAAACGTGCTGCTCCTTTTCAGGGCTCAGTCGTACAGCCAGTCAGAAAAGGAGTGTGCTATGTCCAAACCAGTAACAGAAACCAATAAATAAAGCGTCGATTTTGTTTTTATCCAGTTATCTGCTATAGATAATGTTGAAACAATGAGATTGGGTGACACAATAGCTAGTGTTCATACTGCAAATCTTTGATAGCTCATGTTGCGGATGGAAAAGGGGGGAGGTTGATGTTATTTACTTCACAACACATGAAGGACTAAATGTATTTTCTTAATTAAAAAGCAGTTGACCACTACATTTAAATTTAAAATAAACTTTATTGGAGTTGGTTTTACTGTACCTAACACTGGAACTGACATACTAAAAAATGACACAGGCTCAAAGTAAGGAGTTCTAAAAGTTGCATAATAAAATGAATAGCATTGAGTTCTGTGTTGTCATCTTGATCTGAAATAGAGTAGTAATGAATTTTGAAATATTTTTTTTCTCTTTGTTCAAAGAAAAATGATTTATTTCGATTAAAAATATTAGTTTCATATCTCTAGTAGAAAGAAAAGTAATGCAGAAGTATCTCACTGTTTGTAACACATTACATTTTATAATAAATAACTATATAACATATTTACTTTTTTTTGTAAATAATGAGTAATGTTACTTCATAAATTAAGAATGCTACATTGTAGCGGGGCTACATAGTTATAGTGTTGTCAAATATTAGTACTATGTGCGTCTTGTTTCCATTGTCCCGTTTGCTGTTTATGTGTATGTCAGTGAATGCCGTCCCCGATGATGGAAGGGGACCGCAGCCCCAAACCTGGAAAACACCTGTTCACTATCAATTAATTACATCCGTCACAGGACTATTTAAGCAATCAGGAGGGAATAGCCAGGAGAGAAAGAAGAAGACCATTTTTTCACAACCACGGATCAACTTACCTGCTGTTTTTTCACTTCGCGCTTTTACAATAGTTTGCTTTTCATTCTGCCGGACTGTCTTCCATCCCTCATCTGCAGAGACCCCGGGGTCGGATCGTCATCCACAACACGCCGAGGAATCACGGTGAGGTTGCTCCAATTGCCTGGAAAATCAAACAACTCACTTATCTCTAGTTCAGTCATCCGTATTCAGGACAGTTTTTATAACCGGACTCAAATTCACGATCATTCATTCCATATATCATTCATTGTTGTTATTCGTTGTTTGTTATATATTACAGGGGCAAGGGAGGGTTTGTTATATTTATATATGGTGGTGTCTCGTTGTTGCTGTGGTGGAGGGATATTTATATTTATATATGTTAGTGCTGGGCGGTATAGCGGTTCATACCAAAAACCGTTTTTTATTTTTTTATGATATGGATTTTTCTTATACTGCAACACCGGTTTAAATTGCCTAAACGACGTTCAGAACGTGGCGCAGCGGGAAACTGTTCAAGAGGGGACCCTTTTCACTGCTACACCGCTTAACACAGATTTGTTGCGTGGGGGCTCTTTTTCACTGCTACACCAACAAATAGGTAGCGGTAGCGTAGGTATTGCGCGGTGAAAATGGACAGAGAACATTCCAAAACTGAAGCCGACGATAAAGTTGAACATGATAACACAGAAGAACTTTTGCCGAAAAAAAGGAGTCACGTCCGTCGCCTGGAGATACTTTAGTTTTAAAAGGTCAGATGTGTAAATACTGTTTCTATACTACTGGATAATACTGCAAGCCAAGTTGTACTTGTTTTATTTGTTTTCAATACAGTGTAATGTACCTGGGTACTGTGTAATAGTGTGACGACATGTTGACTTTATTCTCGACATTTCCACTTTAATCTTGACGCTTATGACAAGAATAAAGTCGACATGTTGACTTTATTCTCGACATTTCTACTTTATTCTCGCCGTTTATGTCAAGATTAAAGTCGACATGTTGACTTTATCTCGTAATTTGTCATTAAAGTAGAACATCGTAAACTAAACTTCATCGTAAAATGAATATTTAATTTACTAGATTTTCTCAAACCCCGTCATAAGTTATATAGCACATTAAATGCTTTGTGTTAAGTGTTCTCCGAGATTCTTAAACTGACTTCTTCTTGCACTAAGAGGAGGCGCCGGCAGCGATTGCCTCACAGAATACATTCACTTCATGATCTTCCTGCTCTCTGAACATTTAGAATGCTAAGATACTAATACTTAATATAATTTTCATGGTGAAATGCATTAAAGCATGCATTAATCATATGGGGGCACGGCGGCATGCCTGCCTTGCATTTGCATGTTTTTCTGGTGGGTTTACTCGGCGCTTCAGTTTCCTTTCAAAGTCATGTAGGATGTGGGGTTTTGTTGTGCTATATTGACCCTGCTAGTGTATGTTTTGCTTATATTCATCCTGCGATGTGCTGGTGACTCGTTCAGAGATGGGCGCAACTCTGAATGGATGACATAATTAAACATGTATAATGAAGATATTTTTAAAGTTCTGAACACTCCGTGGGCTAAGTTTATAACTAGTTTTAATTTCACAAAGACATTTATCGTGTGGTGATTGGTTATGTGGTGAAAGAAAAAGGAAGGATAGGAACTGGGGTTTTGGTACGTCAGACAGAGACAGCATGCATGCAATAAAGATAGCCTGCTCAGAAGAACATGCATTGAATTCTGTGTTCATGTCTCCGACCACCAGATCACAAACCCAACATTTACACAATATTTAAGTTAAACCTGTGCGATAGCCATTCATACATCCAGTTTTTTGGAGCCTCGTCACACCTGCCATAAAGTTCTCTACACTGAACATACATCTGGGGACCCCTTACTGTGAGGCAGCAGCACTACCGCCTCACTACTGTGCATGTTTACTACCTGCTTTAATGCATTTCATCATGAAAATGATATCAAGTATTTATCTTAGCATTCTAAATTTTCAGAAAGCAGGAATATAATGAAGTGAATGGATTCTGTGCGGTGATCGCTGTCTCATCTTAGTGCGGAGGAAGTCAGTTTAAGAAGCGTAGTGATTAACAACTGGGTCGGGGAACACTTAACACAAAGCATTTAATGTGCTGCATTAACTTATGACGGGGTTTGACATAATCTAGTAAATTAAACATTGATTTTAGGAAGAAGTTTAGCTTACGACATTCTACTTTAATTATGAAGTAAACTATGAAAATAAAGTGGAAATGTCGACTTTAATCTCGACATAAACGGCGAGAACAAAGTGGAAATGTCGACTTTAATCTCGGCATAAACGGCGAGAAAACTATTAAAAATCACACCAACTACACCTGCTCACCCTGCAACACATTTGTGGAAAAACTAAGTTGTCCGATTTAATGCATGTTTAATGGATATTGTTTCATTTAATACACTTTTAATTCTATATGCTTAGTAAACATTACCTACCTGATTAACTGTTTATCAAACTGAACAGATTGTATTTTATAGTAATAAAGCTGTGGTCTGGATGGCTTTCCAAATATTCTTCTGAGCAAGTGTGTTTTCAAATTTTGGGATGGTAGGTAATTGCAAAAGTTATGTTTTCAGCCTATATAATATATCTGCAGCTGTGTGGGTTTATTAATTTTTTATTTGTTGACTGAGAAATGACAACAATTTTATAACCTGCAGATTTTGTAGGTATATGTTTATATATTTTAAGTTTTTGTGTTTACTTTTAAGGGTATGTTGGAGCCCACCAAAGAGCCAGTAAAGCCAGTATCCGCTGCAGAGAAGATTGCGTCAATTGCACAAGCACCTTTATCACCAGAGATGAGCCCTTGTACTGCAGATCAAGCACAGGTTAAAAACGCTCTCTATTTTTATTTTAAGTAGTTTTTTCCACAGAAGATAATGTCATAAAGTGGTCTCAAATGAATCAGAAGAAAAATAAACTAGATGATTTAAACAGTGCAGTGAAGAAATAATTAATTTACAATACTTATGAGAATGTGAGAATAGGGCAAGAATTGACTATATTGAAAAATGTATCCTAAAAGTTTATGAAGTGCGCAGCATAGTCAAATATTTACAAGTGTTTGATTTCAGAACTTCTTGTCTGAATAATATGATCTTGAACACTATTCTATATTGTACATTGTAAAGTAGCTGATGTTAAGCTTTGTAACAAAGGATAACTAAATATTTGTGTCCACGATCAGTTAGTAAAACTGGTATCTATAATGTAAAGTCCATTTTTGTACAAGCATCATTAGACCATCTTGCATATATCCTTTTTCAGCCCAGATAGTAAATTCAGGTAGATCTTTTATTTCATATTGTACAGAAACAGTCATCTCTTTTGATTGAGTGATAAGACAAATCCATACCCCTAGAGATTGTCACTGACTTGTGAAATAAATGACTGCCTAACTAGGCAGAAGCCAGGTTGCATGGGACATTGTTGCAGAAAGCTGTGGTAGCCATTTTGTTTAGGTGTGCTCTCAATTCTTCAATTGATTCACCTATAGTACTTTGTGTCTCATAAAGACAAAGTAGTTGGAACTATCCATCCATCCATCCATTTTCCAACCCGCTGAATCCGAACACAGGGTCACGGGGGTCTGCTGGAGCCAATCCCAGCCAACACAGGGCACAAGGCAGGAACCAATCCTGGGCAGGGTGCCAACCCACCGCAGGACACACACAAACACACCCACACACCAAGCACACACTAGGGCCAATTTAGAATCGCCAATCCACCTAACCTGCATGTCTTTGGACTGTGGGAGGAAACCCACGCAGACACGGGGAGAACATGCAAACTCCACGCAGGGAGGGCCCGGGAAGCGAACCCAGGTCCCCAGATCTCCCAACTGCGAGGCAGCAGCGCTACCCACTGCACCACCGTGCCGCCCTAGTTGGAACTAAACATCTAAAAAAAAATTTAGGGTAGAAAAGTGAATTATAACTAAGTTATAGTGCTAATATGAAAGACATTATTGATTGTGAAGTAAATATTTAAAAGAAGCTGAATTGTGAAGGTAATAGTTCAGGTCACTGTGAAGACTGACTCATTTGCTAGTCACAAAAAACCTGAATTAGCTGGTAGCATCTGAAATTTATTGGGTAATTCAGGTTTAATTTTTCTTTTTATTTTAAATTACCTAATTGAATTGCTACAGCATGGGTTTAGAAATGAAACTGTTATTCAGTAAAGGTTAAACTAAAAGTTGTCATTTCCGTCTACAACTTATTGGATGCTTTCTGAGTTAGAGAGACCTAAGCTACAGTATGTATGAATTTGCTAAATGAGAATATAATCTAGGATTTATTAATAAAGTTTAAATATTTCAGGACTTAACTCTAAAATTCATTTATAAACATATTTTTATATAATCCTCTTTTTTTCTTTAGGAAATCCTGCCACCTGTCCAGTTTGACTGGAGTAGCAGTGGTCTCACTAACCCTTTAGATGGTACGTCTCTTCATAGAGTCTCAAGCATCAGTCCTAGAGATAAGAAACCAACAAAATTCAAACAAAGTTCCTTCTGCTGACTTCATAGTGTTCTCTGTAGAAATCCAGGTTTTCTTTCATTAAGACTCTACCTCATCTGTGTATTTATTAGCCAGTATCTTTAAATGACTAAAAATTAAATTTTAAATATAGCTAAGAGTTTATTATGCATTGCTTAATAAGTAGAACATTTGATTTAGTCAGCTTTTTTTGTTTTGGTTTTGTTTTCTTTGGGAATTTGCACGTTTACTGCCACAGCATATGTCTGATGTAAGATGACTTTACTCTGCATGTTTTCATTTGAATAAAATGCTACCTGTAGAATTTAGTGTCAATAAGAGTACAAGTGTTTTAATCCTCCTGGAAACATAATATGGCTTTTAAATCAATCTAAAAGATGGAATATGTATCTGAAATGTTTTGCTAAGTATTCTACTTAATCATGCCACACAAGGAACTAAATAGCTCCTATCAACTATACTGTATGTTTAGATTTTTTTTCCCCCCCGACTGTGTCCCTTTTGTTAGGCATATTTGGCTGTGAGCCAGTGTTTTGCCCTTTCCTGACTATAATGCCAACAAGTTGGAGAAAAGTGCTCAAAACTGACACTCTGGTAAGCCTTAGCCAACGATTTTGTAATGTGGAAGTACATCTTGGAGTATAAACTGCTACTGGTTGTTTTCCAATCTGCTCCATTAACTGCATATTTCTTTTACTTTTACAACAGAGCATAGTGGAGTATTTCCAGGTACTTGCGTTAACTGAGACCCTTCTTAATTTTACACTTTTGTCTGATTTAGTTACTTCTACTGTGCCGCCATACTTCCAGCAAAGTGTTTTTGTTCTTTAGAAGCTAATACAATATCTAAGTGTTCAGTGGCAGTTTTCTCCAAGGCTGCAATATACTAGCAGATTTTGATTTGAATCTTAAACTATTCATGTTGTAGTCATTCAAATTTCAGGTATAGTATAGTAAGACTGTATGATAGATTAGGCATTTCTATGAAGACAGTAAATGTAGTGTGCTAGTCTGGAGTAAAAGACCTAAAGGCTGTTTAAAAATTTGCTGTATTACCTGCTGCTTGTCCTAGGAAAATTATTGAAATAAGTAGGGTCTTCTTTTCATGTAATTTTAGTGTGGAGAATGTGACAAACTTTACTCATGCTTACATTTGGCATATTCTGCCTGCATCCTAACAAGCTATCTGAAAGTTAACATTTCTTTTTAAATAAACCTTATAATTAAAAATTATTCTTCTCAGACAATTTATACTATTAAATTTATGAGGAAAGGTATAATTAAAAAATCAAATATATACCAAATAATATACACTCAAGCCAAGTATTGGTCCAGAATAAAATGGAGATATTTAGGTTTTTTAATTTCACCAAAAAGTAATTTATAGAGTAGTTTTTATATTGCTTCCATATAACTTTATGAGCTTTCTGTGCATTCTCCAGGGAACACATATACAACCAAAACAAAATATTTCCAGAAAGAAAACCTGGATGAATTGTCTTTTTATTGTGTCATGTGTGTTATCTACTTAAATTTGTGTCTTCTGTAGTATCTATCTTCACTTTTCTTGTATTTTCTTGTCTTTGTTCTTTAATGTTAAAATGGATCTGCATTTGTATGACTGTTTTTGAATACATTGTAATTGCAGACATGTGTGAATGGGTATATACAATACGAGTCAAACATTTGGACACATCTAATCATACAAGTCATTTTCTTTATTATTACTATTTTCTGCATTTTAGTATACTGGTAAAGACATTGAAACTCTTATTTTACATTGTTCAAAGTGGCCACGCTTTGTCTTTCCCAGCTTTGTACACTCTTGACATTCTCTACCTTTATGTAGTAGCCACCCGGGATGTTTTCCCAACAATCTTGAACTAGTCCCCACTTATGTTGAGCACTTCTTATCTACTTTTCTTTCACCCTTCTGTTCCAACTCCAAAGCCATCTCAATTCATGATTATGTAGGCCAGGTTGTCAGCTGCGGCACTTCCCTCATATAGCACTTTGTGTCTCACAAAGACAAAGTAGTTGGAACTAAACATCTCAAATTTTGACCTCTGAGACTGAAGGACAGTCTAATCCCACTTCTTGTGTTTCATAGCCAATCAAGTCTTGTCTTATTTGTCTCCTTCAATTGTGGTTTAATTTGTGCAATTCTATCATGAAGACCTGATTCATTGAACAGCAGAAGTTGAAATGTGTCTGGAGCTTGTACTTTGTAAACCATGTATTTGAGCTGTAACCTGCAGTGCAATTACTGGCCATGTCTGAGGTTGTTGACTCTAATAAAATGCAGCAGAGGTAACTCTTGGTCTGCCTTTGGTGGTCCTCACAAGGGTCACTTTCATCATAGTACTTGTTTTTTTTTTTTTCTCAACTGCACTTGAATAAAATAAACCTTAAAATTCTTGAAATTTTCTAGATTGACTAACCTTTCATTTCTTAAAGTAGTAATGGCCTGTTGTGTCTGTTTGCTGTGCTGAGCTGTTCTTGCCATATTTTGAACTACTCCAACCAGTAATAACGGACTTGTACCAATACCAGACATGACTGTTTATATACATGCTGCCTTGCCACAACACAACTAATTGTCTCAAATTAATGAGTGAGGTTCCATAAATTAATTTTTAAAGAGAGATGTACAGTACAGTAATTAGAATGATTTATTGATTATGGTTCAACCTTTTCTAAAACTAAGTTTTAGTTGTTTTTGGGTATATTTCAAAGAAATATTTTCAAATGAAAAATTGTTTTTGAAAGAAATGTATACCTAGGCAGCAAGTTTACTATTTGCATTTATTCTCTAACAAATTTCAGATGTTTAAGCATTAGTGATTACATGAAAATGTCTTTAAAATTATGAAAAATATGCATTTAATCTAGTGTGTCCAAAACTTTGACTAGTATGATTAATTTATACATCTATGTACTATTTGGCTGCTTCATTAGGTACACCTGCTCATTAATGCAAATGGCATACTTCTTCAAACAGCTAGTCATGTGGCTGTAACTGCACCTCAATATATGAAGAGTGCAGAAATGATCAAGAACAAACGTTACAGTGGGCAGGTCATGAGATCCAAGTCACTTTGACTGTGGATATGACGTCAGACATGGTGATTGCACATAGCATTTCTGAAACCACTTCCCTCCAGTGATTTCTTTTTCTCTGCAGTCTCGATAGAGTTTACAGAGAACCGTGCAATACTAGGCTAGGCTCATTCAAGCTTACAGAAAGGCCATAAATTCTCAAATGCCTACAAAAAAAAAAACGATTTACAGAAGGGCATCTCTCAAAGTGTATGGACAGAAGTAGCAGCAGATGTTCACTTCAAGTATAGCTCCTGTCGACTAAAAACAGTAAGATTTAAAAAAAAAAAAAAAAAGGCCACAGTGTGCACGTAATCACAAAATTGGATAATGGAAGTTTGAAAGAAAAAAACTGCCTAGTCTAATGACTATTCATTTCACCTGTAACATATCGATGTTGGAATAAAAATCTGGTGTAAGGATCTGAAATCTATACATCTATGCTGTCTTTTGCCCACATAATCATGTTCGGTATGTTTTTTGGCACACATTAGTTTTCTTAATGCCATTTAAATGTCATTTGAATATCACATCATGTGGATCCTAAAGAATAATATGCCATGTTCACAAAGCATATATCATCTCAAGCTGATTCCATGAAAATGACTGTTATATACAGTGGAACCTCGGTTCACGACCATAATTCGTTCCAAAACTCTGGTCGTAAACCGATTTGGTTGTGAACCGAAGCAATTTCCCCTATAGGATTGTATGTAAATACAATTAATCCGTTGCAGACCATATGAACTGTTTGTAAATATATATATTTTTAAGTTTTTAAGCACAAATATAGTTAATTAAACCAGAGAATGCACAGCGTAATAGTAAACTAAATGTAAAAACATTGAATAACACTGAGAAAACCTTGAACAACAGAGAAAACTAACATTGCAAGAGTTTGTGCTATACTGTAGCCTTATGACCCGATTGCTGTAAACACTGTTTAAATGAGTTTTAAACACAGGGGAATAAAAGGAACATTTGAACAAACCCGACTTTATTTAAAAGTCAACCATAAGCAACCAAGAAAGTAACATTGCAGGAGTTCACACTAATAGCCTAACAGCCCGATCACTGTAAACACTCTGTTTAAATGAGTTTTAAGTACAGGGAAAAAAATGAACATTTGAAAAATCAGAAATTTAATAAACAACCAAGAAAAGTAACATTGCAACAATTCACGCTACAAACTGAAAAATGAACATTTGAAAAATCCGTAATACAAAAAATAACCATAAACCACCAAGAAAACTCACCTTGCATGAGTCGAGTTCTGACATGAAGGAAGTGAGGAGGAACTGAGTGGAGAAATTTCTCACTTTCGCCACTCGTAGAAGGATAGTTTTGCAGCAAATCGCCATGAATCTTCCTGGCTTTCTCGCATAACATCGCCTCGCTTATGCTGTCCCCTGCAAGTTGCTTCTTGTTCAGCCACACTAGCAACAGTTTTTCCACCTCTTCCAGCACTTGTGGCTTCTGCCTGGTTAACACTGTAACTCCTTTTGCAACATCAGCTGCTTTAATAGATTCTTTCTGCTTAGGATAATCGAAATCGTAGATTTTGACTTCTTGTAGTCAGCGGCAAGATCACTAACACGACATGCCACGCTCATACTTTTCAATAATTTCTTTCTTTACTTCGATTTCAATTTTCTTCAAAACTTTCTTCTCACCACTCTTCACTTGCTTAGAAGCCATGGTTAACTGCAAAAGCACACGAAAAACTGTAGAGCTCAAAGAGTTCACAGGTAAAGCATGCATGTCTGACTGAGAACAATGAACAGGGAGAGGCTGAGCACGTGCTTAAATACAGTAATCAGCGTGTACGAACCGGAACGGAAATGAAATAGAGCACAAAGTGTTCACAGCGAAAGAAAGCACGCACATGCAAGCACGCACGTCTGACTGAGAACAATGCAACACGTGCGGAAATCATCAGCGCGCACAACCAAATGGGAAACTGGCTTGTTCGTATACCGAGTGTGTAGTCGTGAACCGAGGCAAAAGTTTGGCGAACTTTTTGGTTGTACAGTGATCCCTCGCTATATCGCGCTTTGCCTTTCGCGGCTTCACTCTATCGCGGATTTTATATGTAAGCATATTTAAATATATATCGCGGATTTTTTGCTGGTTCGCGGATTTCTGAGGACAATGGGTCTTTTAATTTCTGGTACATGCTTCCTCAGTTGGTTTGCCCAGTTGATTTCATACAAGGGACGCTATTGGCAGATGGCTGAGAAGCTACCCAACTTACTTTTCTCTCTCTCTCTCTTGCGCTGACTTTCTCTGATCCTGACGTAGGGGGTGTGAGCAGGGGGGCTGTTCGCACACCTAGACGATACGGACGCTCGTCTAAAAATGCTGAAAGATTATCTTCACGTTGCTATCTTCTGTGCAGCTGCTTCCTGAAGTGACATGCTGCACGGTGCTTCGCATACTTAAAAGCTCAAAGGGCACGTATTGATTTTTGACTGTTTGTTTTTCTCTGTCTCTCTCTCTCTCTGCTCCTGACGGAGGGGGTGTGAGCTGCCGCCTTCAACAGCTTTGTACCGCGGTGCTTTGCATACTTCAAAGCCAAACAGCCCTATTGATTTGTTTGCTTTCCTCTGTCTTTCTGACAATCTGTGCTCCTGACGCGCACTCCTTTGAAGAGGAAGATATGTTTGCATTCTTTCAATTGTGAGACGGAACTGTCATCTCTGTCTTGTCATGGAGCACAGTTTAAACTTTTGAAAAAGAGACAAATGTTTGTTTGCAGTGTTTGAATAACGTTCCTGTCTCTCTACAACCTCCTGTGTTTCTGCGCAAATCTGTGACCCAAGCATGACAATATAAAAATAACCATATAAACATATGGTTTCTACTTCGCTGATTTTCTTATTTCGCGGGTGGCTCTGGAACGCAACCCCCGCGATGGAGGAGGGATTACTGTATACCGATTTGTACGTGTACCGAGACATTCGTGAACCGAGGTTCCACTGTAAGTTTAATCCAGAGACCCAAACTTTTGCGGATTTAAATCCAGTAAAGCATGAGTCATAGATGGGAAGTATGCAACATGAAATGTGTGTCTGATAAAATGGATGGGACTGTATGATACTAACAAATCAGAATGGACCAAAATCTCTCAAGAATGCTTCCATTGTATCGTTAAATTCATGTCTTAGTTTGAGCCATTGCTTTCTTTGGGCAAAGTGAAGTCTACCCAGTAATAAGTAGATGTAGCTAATAAAGCGGCCAATGAATATATGTATGTGTGTGGGGGTGATTTATATTAATATGTCTATATATACATATACATATAACTATATAAATATATTTATATATAGACATACATTATGACTTTTCTGGTAACTATTTATTTTGTGTGTTTTGCTCTTGTTCAGTTACTTTATTTTGTACATAAAGTTTCCACTTTATTAACCTAAATATTACTAATAATAAATACTTTTTTATGGTTCTAGATTTAACTATTTTATTGCCATGTCTTTACTAATAACTTGCATGTTTAAGTATGTGTCTTACCACTTTTTACACATAAAAACCCTTCCCTGGCTTGTCTTCTGTATGGCTGCCTCTCAACACGGTCACTGCATTTCAAGCTAACGGAGGTTCCACTCTTCTGAACCTCGATTTCTTTGGTCCCGTGGATGACGGTAGTTCTAGCAGCGCCACCACTATCCCAGGTCAGCAGTAATTTAACCACAAACTTAAATTCTAACAATTTACTAATTGTTGCTGGATGGTACTTCTCCAAAAACAATGTACTTAATAAACGTCTTTTAATAGTTTCTAAAGTTACATTCTACTTTTTGGATGTTTTCTTCATGAAAATCATTATTTTGGTTTTATTAACTGACTGCTATTTTTCTGCTTTGTGTGTGTACGTATTATTTATGTTCTTTACTGATACAATTAGTAGAGACAGAAATGGAACAAAAGTTAAATACTTAAAAATTGTTGAACAAATCTGTGTAACAGAATCAGGATATTGAGAGTTATGAACCCAAAGATTAATTCATTGTTATTTAATGTTTTTAAGTTATTCAAGTTTAATGAGTATATCTATAAAAAAGGGCAAAATTAAGATGATGCCATCTCCCCCATATCACAAAGAAGTTAATTTTGGGTCTGTTGAATTTTTGTATAGGTTAGTTGATGGCTTAGGGCATTTTATGCATTCATAACACTATCTCAAAAGTTCTTTGTAAATCAAGAATAAATCAGCACATACATTTTTAATGGGACAAAGTAATATATTAATATACAAAGTAACAAATGACAGGCAGTACCAGCCAATTTAATAATTATTTTCCCCTGTTATGAGTTGTATCTGATTCAGCAGTAGCATCTTGTATATTCAAATGTTGTAAAAAGTTAACAACACACAAAAAAAAAGAATATGTATTAACATTGTTATCATAAATGTATTTAACTGTCACTTTGTTTTCATACTTAAGCTTCAGCCATGGAATATTAGAATGACTTAATTTTTGGTTTAATAATAGTATTTGACATTATAAGTATTCCCTCAAAAATATGGATCACTGAAAATGCAATGTGATTAGGCAAGGGTGCAGCTCCAACATCAGGTGTGTACAACCATTCACACTAGTGACTTGCAAATGATAAACTGTAGTTGTTAAAAACACCCAAAAGCAAGTTTGTCAGTAACATATACACAAAACTGCTTAATTTTGTCATCTTTTATCTGTTTAAAATAATAATAAATTAAAGGAGATTTAAAAGTTTAAACTCGTAATTATTCTTTGGGCAAGAGTAGTAGGAATTTTTTTTAAAGAATTTGAAGTGGATTTTATTAATTTGCTTACATTTGATCAAACCCAATAGGGTGATCTAATTCTGTCTATAATACAGGCACTTCAAAATTTCTTTCCACAAACCAATTTTCTTTTGCACATACATACTACATTCTTGTAGTGTAATTCAAAATAGGTACATTCTGCATTATACCAAAGAGCTGTGCGTTGAGCAACTACAGTAGGGTCTGAACAGCTTGAAGAAAGATTATTTCCAAATCACACAACATTTCAATAGAGTGGGTTAAACTTATTATGTGCATATTATAATCCAACAGACAAGCAATAAATTTGAATTTTTCATGAATGCTTAACATTAGGTAAAAATAAATCACTGTATTTAGAGTTTTCTTGTCATGTCTCTTTGCAACATCCTCTGTACGTGCCCTTTCTTCAGGTGGCATTTTTTTCATTAGATCACTATACGTGTTGAAGAGTAGATTACTATTTTTGTTTTTATGTGGCTGCTTCATTTTTTGCTGTGTTGTTTAAAAACATTAAATAAGTATGCAACAGGTAATCCTGTTGCTGTATTAAAATTAACTGAAGTGACTGCCTTGATCAAATAACTGATGAAATAAAGGGCAAAATCAACTCTCTTATGACAGAAAAGAAATATGAACGTTTGCATTAAAGAATTTCGGTAGTGTTAGGTGACTCAATAGTATTTCATTACTTGCTCAACTTGGCTCTCCTTCTGTTGCAGCAATGGCTGTAATATAACTAGAAGGGTAATGAAAGCGTGATCTCAATGTTAAGTAGTAATAAAATTCTAATTAAAAGTAAGGAAGCTTGAAAATAAGCTGTGAAAAAAACGTTAATTGTAATAAAATTTTACATTGCATTATTCTTAAAATACCCAAGGAAGAAAGGAGGGTAAAAAAGCCTGTTAATTGTCATATTCTTTTGGGGTTGGCTAAATCTTTTTTCAGATATACAGTTTTACTTCCTTCCTAAAATTTAGAATGGTCTCAGTAACTCGTTTTGGTCCTCTTTTCAGACTGCGCAGTAAGGACTTGTGTAGTTTTTGTTTTGTCTGTCTAGTAGTTTAGCACCATCTACTATTTTTCATCAAATTCAAGTAAACACGTGTTCTTATTATACAAGCTATTAGAGAAAATGCTTTTTGAAACAGTATTTCACTGCACTGAATGTTTCGTGGGTACTGTTTTTGGAGAAGTCCAGTGGTTCTGTTCTGTTGTGCTAGATGTTTTCATATTGAGCAGGAATGTAATTTATTTCTTTTTCTCTTTAAAGACCCTATTAAGGTTCATTACAATTTTCTTTTGGTTATTCCTAAAAAGACTATTATTATTTATGAAGCCTGTTAAATGCACTTTCATGAGTTTCTTGTGTTTTTGGGTGAATGTTTTGCCAGTGTACAAATAAATCCATGATATTGAAAAACTGTAAAAACTGCAGCAGAAATTGTTTTACGTGTTGTCGTGTATTGCTTTATTTTTTGATATTAGGAGTAATGAAAAAATCAAATATTTCTGTAGTGAAATGTCTTTATGCTCAAGTTTTTTAAGAAATATGGTGACCTTCATCTACTAAATTATTTTATTTGCAAATCTGACAGTACACAATACATTTACCACAGGTCAGGTCAGGTTGGGTAGCATGCACTGGTACAGCTCGCTGTCGCACCCATCTATCTGCCGCAGCCAGGTGTTACATGGATGTCCCCTTGGCCTGGTCCAGCCACTCTGGTCCGCAACAACGAGGATCCTAGGTGCCGGATCGCCCTCTGCGAATCACGCCACATGGTTGTATTGCCATAACTGATGCTCCCTCACAATGCAAGTAATGTGCTTCATTCAGGACTCCACTAGCTAACCGCTCATTCGACACAAAGTCAAACCAGCAGTACCTAAGGATTCTCCAAAGAGACCCAGTACCAAAGGAGTCCAATCGTCCTCTCATGTCACTGGATAGCTCCCAAGTCTTGCAACCATTTAAGCAAGAAGCCCCAGGACTCTAAAGACTTGGAGTGCCACACAAACCTTTCCAGTGACCTCATGACCCACCCCCCGTGCTTTCCCAGTCCATTTACTAATTTCATAGTAAGAGTCACCAGAGACTTGAATGTTGATGCCGAGGTAAGTAAACCTCTCAACGAGGTTGACATTCTCTCCGCAGACAGACATACTTACAACAGCAAACTTTTTTTTTAATTGAATGTGACTGCGTGGAACAATTAAAATTAATAACAGTTCCGGACCTGCTGTATGAACACTTCCATTAAAAAATGGCATTCAGTATCTTGTTCTTTTTGTCTGAATCCTGAGGTACCGTGAAGCACACTTGAATTGTACATGATATGTTAAATATGTCATATCCACTATAGTTTTATCTACCTTTAAGTCATTTAAATTTCTAAGAATGTTTTGTAATATTTAAGTATGGACAAACATGAAATACTTTTAAATATTTTGTACCATTGTTTCATTAAATAAAATGTATATTATAAAAAAGTATTTGCTAGTCTTAATTGCATGCACTCTATACACTTTAGTGTTGCTCATATGGTGCATTAATATTCATAGTATCTCTTACTTTTTAAAGCTTTTTTAGTAACGTCTAAAGCAGGGGTGCCCACACTTTTTCGGCTTGGGAGCTACTTTTAAAACAACCAGGTCGAAATGATCTACGTACATTAAAAATTATATATATATGAGTATACTTTATACATAAAATATGTGTTGTCGTACCTTGCATAACTGAATAACCTTTATGGCCGAATAACAATTCAATACATTTATGGTCACTACAGTACAGTATTTGGATTTAATAATCTTCATGTGGGAAAAGGCTGACTCGCATAAATAAGCAGAGCCGAATAATGCAGTCAAGGAGGTAGCACATTTCCTCATGTTTGGGTACTTTTCCTCTGTAAGTAAGTTCCAAAACTGTCCAAGAGCCCCAGACTTCAGCTGAATGTCAGCCTGTAGTGTCAAAATCTCATCCTCCACTGTAGAGGAGTTTTAGGTGAAACAGTGTTGCAATTTTTGATGCGGGTGATTCACCCTCAACATCTTCCCTAAATGGATGGCACTTAAATATAGTGATTGGCTCAAGTAAAGTTTAGTCTTGAAACCATCTGTCAAAGTCTGACAGGCAATTTTCAATCTGCTCTGTGTAGCCTATGCTGTCAAGTTGTGCCCACGCCTTCTATTGCGTCTCCAGCTCTGGTGCGAGGTTTTGGATGTTCCCCAAATCAAGGCGCTGCAGCTTTGAGGACAGATGTTGCATTTTTCATTTCAAAGCATTAACTGAGCTAATCATTTTGACCATGGAGTTCTCTTTTCCTTGCAGCTGTAAATTAAGCTCATTCAACATGTCTAAGTCTAAAAAAGGCTAAGTCTAACAGCCATTGATCGTTATTAAGTTGCTTGTATTCTGCATGTTTAATAACAAGGAGAAACTCCTTTTTCTCCGGCCAGGGGTCTTGAAATCTCAGCAGGAATTTCTCCCTAGCCATCTGTCTCAACGGAGGCCTCTTTTATCACCTCTCCATCTTGGAAGGACTTCTTATGCTTAATGATCGAGTGACTCACCCGAAACAATGCTTCGGTGTGTCTGCCTTTGCTTGTGAATTCAGCCAAGTGAAAAATGACGGCTATCCGATTTAACTGTGATTTTAGTTCCCTCTCCTTTCTTTCTCAGATCGCTTTTTTTTTTTCTTTTTTTTTTTTTTTGAATGCAACGCGATCCATCTGCACAACCATTGCAATCTACTGGTCAATCACGATCGACGCATTGGGCACCCCGGTCTAAAGCATATCTTAATAGTGTCTTGTTATTGTGGTGAAGTATTTATTTTCCTTTCAATATTTTTTTTTCCTTTAGTGTAACACTTGGCATACAAATTCTGCAAATTTCCACCATAAATTTCCAGTCTAGTTCCAACCAAACAATATGAAATGCTTATTCTGAAATAAAAAAAAATTGTAATATGTGTTTATTTAAAAATGTATGTCAAAATCACTTAGAGGAAAATGTATTTAATTCCAAAACAAAGGGCACCTATTCTCAAGTGATACAATATGTGCATCTTTATATGTCATGTGTGTTTGAAGTGAATATATGAAATCATAATACTGTACATTTTGATACAAAGAAGACCAAGTACATGCAAAGTTTTTTATTTTCTTAGTTTTTGTCTGGCAAGTCAGTTATATTTGGATAAATAAATGTTTTTGTTTCAGTTATTTTTATAAAGGAAAGTGTTGTTTATGTTACAATAATTATAATTCTTGGTAAAAAAATATTCTTTGTTCACATTCCAAACACTTTCACAAAAAGAATGTTGTTTCCTTTTTGGTGAATTTTTTTGAATAGTGACAGTAATGCCAGAAGACTAATTACTGTTCTCCTGTTAAGGTGTGGACCCTGAGCTCTATGAACTGACCACTGCTAAGCTGGAAAGCACCAGTACATCCAACCGAATGGCTGATGCATTTGCAAAGTTAATGTCTACAGTGGAAAAGACAAGCACATCTGCACGGTGAGGACAACAGTTGAGCTGGAGGGCCTTTTTTAATACTAGCAACTGTGCGTGCTGTATCTTTGGAATTGTGTAGATAAAATATCTTTTGCCTGTTCTCACCTTTATTTTTCATATTATTAAATCTTAAACAGTATTAGATGAGTTCACTTGTGCTGTTTGATCCTCGTGTAAATAATTTTGGGATAAGCTGTATGAGAGTAAGTACAAAAAGAAAGATTTGATTTCTATTCCTACAGTGCAGAGGACATTTGTATGCTTGCCTTGTCTAAGAATGTAATATTTTTCCACTAGATGGTATAATTTGCTATTTTATATTAATGTATACATTTTGTTTTGCATACCTTTATTCTACCAAAGAATAACAAGTAATTTTTAATGGACAATTTTTAACCATACTAACTGATATCCAAGGACATTTTTTTTTTAAAATTGGTGGTATTTTGCAAGATGTAATCAACAAGAGGTTACTTTATCAGGATTTTGAAAGTGAGTATTTAGTCTCATTATACCAGAAAAAGTGACAAATTATGTGGTGTGTACATTCAGCTTCCTTTCATTTGCATCAGCAGAAATTGTCGAAACATAAGCAATATAATGATCCAATAAAATAAAATAAAGCTTCATATACAGTAAGTCAGTGGTTCTTAGTGTTTCACACTGAGGGTGAATTTGGTAAAGTCAAAGATACAGTGACCCACTTACTGTCAACAGTCAAGTAACAACCTAATTTAACATTAGTTACCACATTTATTTTAGAAAAGGTATTTATGTGAAAAGTTTCATATCCCATTGTTGCTGGATTTGTGATGTAAAGCAGCAGATCTCAGCAGTGATCTATAATAACCCCATAGCCATGACAATGGTAAAAGAGCTGACAGCAGTGATTCAGCATAAGTGCTGCACTTCACTGGCTGCATGGAATTCAAGGATTATAGTATCTGGAGGTGGGCTTCCCAGGCAGACATTAAAGCGAATTTTAAAGGGAGACCAGCATAGTGACCAATAAAGATTGGATGGGATGAGGCTGCACCATTTGGAATTCATTTGAGACTTTGGCAGGTTTGCCATTTTATAGACTCACCTACAGATGACACTTAAATTGCTCATTTGTATGTATGTATGTATATATATATATATATATATATATATATATATATATATATATATATATATATATATATATATATATATATATATATAGTGTTGGTGACTTTTCCCCAGGCTGATGCAGCTTGACATGCCTTTACATTGATGTTAACCACAAACATCCATCGGCACTCAGAACCGACAAGTCATAGTGTGATGCTACAATATAAGTTACCACTGATTCGTAATTATGGGACAATTTTCTCACATTGGGGGATTTTTGCTGTGAAACATTAATATTTTGACATCACGGTCTTGGGGAATAATTGCACTATGGAGTAAAGAGAATCTTAACAAGGGTTAACAAAGATAGTGCTTCAGGAACTGGGTACATCTGAGGGGGATTAGAGAATGTGCCAAGAGTAGGCTGGAGTATTAGATAGATAGATAGATAGATAGATAGATAGATAGATAGATAGATAGATAGATAGATACTTTATTAATCCCAAGGGGAAATTCACATTAACGATACATTAGAAGTCCCAGGACAGAAGAATAGTATAGCATGGAATGTACTATACTTTATTGTTAGACAGCAAGTTTCACACTTTTGTACTTCATATTTAAGTCAATATTTTCTCTGTAGAAAATAGGACCAGTAGTTCTGTATCTCTTTCTCCTTCTGTATCTCCTCTCTGTATTCAGAACTTCAAACAGTCGGACCACTCCTAGTTGTTCAGTAACGTTCGAAGCTTTGGATGTCAATCATGTGTTAATGAAGTTTCAATAGTAGCTTCACAGCTTCAGTGTCAACTGTCCCAAAACATCAAAAAGTGAAGGAAACATACATATTTTCCTTCTGTTTATTAAATTGGTAATTGATTTTGTTGGCTCATCCTGAATCTTTACTTTTGGCAAGAAAGTCCAATGTCTTCCGTGGTTGTGGTTTTAGATTTATTCATTTCATAGTTTGGATGTTGGGTAGCAGCATGATTGCCAAAAGAAAATAAAAACTTACGTAATGGGCTGCTGTTTCAGAGTTATTTAAAAGTCAGCTTGTGGACCATCTAATTCAGCCTGTTAATCTCAGGTGATCTGTGGACCACACTTTTGAGAACCACTGATAAACATTTGCAGCTGGTTTGCTAAGCTAAGTTAAATGATCCCATTCACAATTCCATCATCAGACAGATTAACAATCACTTACTGTATGTGATGGTTGATTGGGGATGGTTAGCCACATACTAGAAGTACTTCACTACTTCTTGTGGTGCCCCGTCTAATGCCTTCTCCATATCTACAAATGCTTAATATTGATTATTTTCCTTTTCAGAAGGGGAAATAAAATGTATTACACTTTGGTCTCATCCCTGATTATTTTCGGTACCATTCTCTGAACTGACTTCATTACCTGATTCCAAAGCTTGATCGCTCCATATGACCCACATTTCAAAGGGTCATCCTTTACTTTTTACACTAGAATGAGCACACTTCTTTTCCAATCTTCAGAAATCCACCCTTCACACACAATAATACTGCATGTCTGTCAACCTTTTAAATCGAGAACCTTCTGCTGCTTTCAACACTTCTATCAACACTTCATCTGGGCCCACTGCTTGCTTCCTTACCAGATCACTTTATCTCCATCTGCTTTTTGAATTCTGACACTTCTAATAGCACCTTTTCATTTCCTCAATTGCCATCTCTACCTCAGCATTCCTCCACCATATTTCCTTGTGTTTTAGCAGTCTGTCCAACCGCAGGTATGTATTGTTTTCAAACATGCATTCTTTATTGCTTCCCACTTGGCATTCACACCTGCAGATTCTGAAATGTAATTCACTGTTGCTACCAATGTTTCAGCAAATGTACTTCTCACCCTCTCCTCCTTCATTTTCCAGACCTTCAACAGCACATATTTTGTTACTTCATATTTTTGACTAAAAGATCTCCTTTCACCAAGTGATGTTGCTCTCCAGGCATTACCTTCAGATTTTTCAGTATGCCCTGATTAACTCTTCTCACCAACAAATAGTCTTATTGTGTCTTTAAGCTATCAGTTTCATATGTCTTCAACTTGATTTCCTCCTCCTTAAATGACACAACTATTTCCATTGCATCACCAAACTCCATAATCTTCTTAGCTTTATGGACTTTCTCATAACCATGAACAGTGGATCCAATGTGCCCATTTAAGGTGCCACCCATTAGAATCATTTTCCCCCTGGCACCCCAGACATAATCTCTGTCAGCATGTGCAACTTGTACAAAAGCTCATCTTACTCTTCATTGCTTCTTCCAAACATAAACAGCCTGGCTGCTCACACCATTATGTGCCTGTGGTATCTGAAAAGAGTTGCAAAGAGCATGAAAAGTGTTTCAGCTCCTCTGTGGCAAATGAGTGGTGATGGCATGGAGTTATTTTGCTTCCACTGGTCCCTGGGTTCTTTTTAAGATTAAACTATAAACTTTATTACATGTAAATGAAAGCAAAATTTTGCCACTGGCATCACATTCCCAGGTTTAAACCTGAATGAAATCAAAGCAGGTTACTCTAGAGAAATTAAGAAAACAGAAAATTTATCTAAAATCTTTTGCATCTTCTTTTTCACAATAATCGCCCTTTACAAAAAAAGGCCTACTGCTGTTAAATGTGACTACATGAAGTGCTAAAGAAAAGGGATATGCAATTTTCATTTATTACGGTACTTTAAAAAAAAAAAAGACTATTAATAAATGTGCATTAATGTTGGTCTGTGTTGTTTATTTTAGTAACCATTGTAAAGAGTCTAATTCATGCACCCACTGTAAATGAGTGCTTAGCGGAATGGTGGAAGGGGAGCAGTTACGGTAATGCTGGGGTCGGTGTATTTGTGTTTGAAACGTAGGCAGACAGTGGTGGACGTGAAAAGTCTGACTGAGTGCATTGGAATTTTTTAGAAGATTGTTTGTAAACAACTGATGGATAGAAATGATCCAATTTAATTTCTTTTGAAACAAAGTCAAATACACATTTTTTAAGGACAAAAAATTGGTATGTAAATTAGTAGGAATTTATTCCAGGTTTTTTTGTTTTTCCATAAAAAAGAAAAAATAGATAAAATACCACCTTTTTTCAACAGTTGTTTATTAAAGTTAAAGGGTATGAAGGTAAAGCAATCAAATGCAGAAACGTTTTAGTCAGAGCAAGTATGCATGATACTTTATTTTACACTTTTAACATCTCCAATCCAACCCCAGTCCCTAACCCTTTATAATAATACTTCAACTGTGAATAGCTGGAGAAGTCTGATCTGACAAGTGAGAGAAGCAGCCAGCCAGCCAGCCAGCTCCTTCCTCTGAAGCACTCTAAAGGTACTTTTTAATCAGTAGCGAGTTCCACCTGACATTTGGCTCTGTATAATCTTAGTCCATTGTTACTACTTACCAAAAATCCTCCCTGCTGATATCTTCAGTAAGGTTAAATTAAGAATGGCAGCTTCTCAGACCAAACCTGGTAGAGAGTCTGATGACTTTCCAAGAATTGATTTTGCAACAAGGGAGCTGAGAGAAGGTAAACTCAGCTGGAGAAGATTAAGTGAGAAGAAAGAAAGATCAAGCAGAAGAAAAAGTTGAATTAAGAGAAATATTGATAGCAAGAATGGAAGATAAGTTGCTTATTTCCTTAAAAAACAGCTATGATAGGGCATTCCCAGAGCATGTGTAGAAAGATGCCTAACGTTGATCCAAGGCTAAGCCCATAAACGTACCATTTATGGAGTATAAAATGTAATCTGTGCACAACCATAAATTTAATATTTTAGAGGTTGGGATTCCAGGCAGAGGTTAGAGAATGTATTATTTTAATTATATTTCTGAATGATCACAATAAAATCTTACTGTCTTTCCTTTTTAAAATGCTACACATTATCTGTGTTGTTTATTGTACATGGCATATTATACGTTCGTCATTTATCAAGGGTTCTGATTATTATTGAATCCACTGTTTATACTAATGTGATAATATAGGATTAAGATGTTAGATACAGGGATGAGTAAATAATTTGTAAAACAAAAGTTCAAGTAAGAATAAATAAATTTTATCAATAAATGCTGTCCCTTCAAATTTATCTTATGTATACAGCTGCAAGAAATGCTGTCATAGTGTGAATCTAGAAATTGTACTCAGAACCTTGTCTGCCAGAGAGGTATACATTGGCAGCTAATGGGGCACAAGTCCACATATGAGCCTAAATTCTAAATCATTGAATGTGTCCACTTCTAAACCAGTAATGTCCCTACATATTGATTCACATCTTGACATTGCACAAACAGATACATTCAAAGTGCTTTTACTAAGAAATATTACATTATTTGAGACTGCCATTTATTGAATGATGTTTAGGACCCCTATTCAGTTTTCTTGCTCATTCATTAGTCCTTAATTTTGGACTACCTTATTTTGATAACATATCGCTTCTGTGGAAAAAAAGAACCCTAGCAGAAAATACCAGACCTTTTTGTGACTCAGGTTAACTTAAACTGCATGGTACGGTACCCTGTCATACTTGCTTGCAAATTTTTAATTTGCATTTGTTTTCTGTACATTGACCAGTGCTGCTTACAGTTTAGGTGCAAAAATTTTAACTTGTAAAGCCATAACTGTACCTGTTTTGGGGCTAAACATCTCAGTCCATCGTACAGATGTAACCGATGGGCATCTAACATGGACCATGCCTAGTTAGAAATACTGCCATGCAGAACCGAATTCAAGTTCTGCTAAAGAAATCCACTTGCCCTAGAGGAGTGCCGGTGCAGAAGCTGCTTATATCTGATGAACTGATCAAACATTTACTCTGGCATTGTCACTACCATCCTGTCTCCTGGTTTTGAATTCTCACACTAATACAAAGAAAACCTTCTGATTAACAGAATACCTTCCTGTAGATTGACAATAGCACTGATACACCACACAGTCATGAGCCTACTGAGCTGATGTGTATCTTCAGGGCACATGGGAAGAACAAAGTACTTATGGACAGGACTGTAAAATAAAGTGGATCTTACAATATATAAAAACTGCAGTGAAGCTGATGGAAGAGCTTGTACAAAGATCACGCCCTTGGACAATGACATAAACACCCATTGGACAAGACCTTAATAACAAAGTTGAAGCATAAGTGCTGATTTTTGAGTGGGCTGAGCCACATTTAAATAAGTTTAAATCACTTTATACAGATTTGAATCATAAAGTCACGCTCTGTGTTCTCTTTCTTGCCAAATGTAGCGGATAAGCAGAGTGATAACAATTGTAAAATTAAGTAAGCTGCTCTCCTTGTGTTTTATTGATGGAAATGCTTCTGGCTGAGTCTTTATGAAGATGGTTATCTTAAACCTTCCCCCTTATAATTGTGTAATTACTACTGTGGGTCTTGATTATAATGTAGCATCACTACGGAATAAATAAGTACATATCTTGGCTGCCCCAGTGGTGTTACAATACTGGACAATTTCAGAAGGTGCAGGAGCAGGTGGGAAGAAGACTGAGGCAGCAGGAACTTTTAAAGGGAGGAACTGGCAAGACGCGAGGGATCACTGTTTTTGTCTGTTTGTTTGTTTGTTTATTCTGTTGCTTTATTCACCTTTTTGGATTACCTGTGTTTCATCATGGATTTCTGTTCCTGTTTGGATATGTGGTCTGTCTCGTGCCCACGTGCTTGTGTGAGTTGTAGAGACTGGTACTTCTTCATCTGAGGGAGCGTTCCCAATCACCTGATCCCGCATTGCTTCAGGAAACCGGCAGGACAAACTTGTCATTCTTTTCGGGATCACAGGATTTTTCCACTCTCTGTTCATCGTCAACTGCTTCTAATACATTGGGCTGTGTTTTGGACATTGTCCTTAGTGTGTGTGTTATGTGATTTTAGTTGTGTTATTAATTGCCATCGCTGTAGTTGAGTAGGGAGGGTTAACTGTTAATTGTTGTTTATATTTCTGTTTCATTTAATATACTGCTTTAGTATTTATTTAATCTGCTGTGTAACTGTGTCTCTGTGAATCAATGTGAGCGAGTCAGGCCAAGGCTTGGTGCGTTCCTAGGGTCCCCAACTGAAAGAAAATAAGTAAATAAATGAATCACCGCTCCACTCCTTCAATTTGTATCAAATAAGGGTCATATTATTCAAGGTATCATAACACTGCACCAGGTGTTCATAGATTCTGAGTGAAGTAAGCGGTTTGGGGAGCAGACACACATCTTCTGTCACCCTGAACTCTGCATTAAAGAGAGCAGCAAAGCAGTGGTTAGCTGTAGGTTAGCAGACTGAATGAGTAACATATTTTGTTTTCTCTTTTAACCAGGAAACGTAAAAAGGATGAAAATCTCAGTGAAGAAGCTGCAAAGGTTATAGCCAGCCTTCCAGACCTTTCCTTTATGCAAGCCAAGGTGCTGATGTTTCCAGCCACATTAACACCTTTAACAAGCTCCCAGAAACTGACAGACTAAAAGCACTTGCTATCAGATTGACTTTTTTAAAAAATGAATTTTAATAAATAAGGAAAATTAGTGGCTTCTTTAAATTTACATGTTCAGGTGATTTGTTAGTAAGCATCTGTGAAAAAGGTATAAATACAAAATAAAATGTATATTTATTTATATACTGAACTCCTGGACTTATTGTTTATATTAGAAGAATCAATCTGTAAATAATTGAGTTAAATTTTTTCAATGTCTTTCTTTTCTTGCTGTTATGAGGATGTATAAAGTTAAGTTTTTCTGAGATAACACTGGTCAAGTCCTTCATGGAAGGCATATATACCTTGTGTGTGTATATATATATATATATATATATATATATATATATATATATATATATATATATATATATAATATAAAAAATGAAAATTTATGACTTGAAAACCTCACTGTTGGCAATGCCCAGGTGAAGGGTTTCTTACACTAACTGCCTTTTTGTTGTTTGGTTGTATGTTTGTTTGATTTTAATTTTTGCTCTTTACGTTTTTAATGTCGGTTTTACCAATATACTTTTAAAAGAAGGAAACCTTTCCATGGTTCTGTCACTGTTTAGTGCAATTACTCCTCATCTCAATGAATAGCCTTCTACTTACAGATTAGTTAACTGATTTTCTTCCTCAGCATTTTCCGTCCCCCAACAGTGTGAGCTGATTGTCTGTCAGTGTGCAGCCCTTCCTGAAGTCCTTCAGTGTTGGGTGCCTTTTGTTTTCTTAGACCACTAACTTAAAGTCCATCTGAAAAAGAACTGAACATTGTTATTCAATCACAGGGAGAGAGGGACCAAATGATGTTACAGGTGTTTGTTTCCTTTTAGCGCTCCTCTTACTTTAATAAGGATTTTGCACATTGTAAAGTTGACTTGGATGTAATCATAGTTCGCTGTGGTTTTAGAATGTGTACAGTAAAGCTATGGACTGTAAATGAATGGACAAATTCCTATGGAAAAACAACATGGAAGAGCCTGTCAGAAGGTGAATATGCATGCCCAGGTTCTTTTGAGACTCAAGTGTGTAAATTTACGTTTAGTGTACACAAAAATAAAATAATTTAAAACAAAAACCTTTATTGTGTATTGTGTAAGCTTAGAAAAAAATGTGAATGGGATTGTTTGGTTTAGTTTTTAAAAAGTGATGAGTTTTTTTTTGTTCTTAGAACTACAGGTAAGCAAAATTAACAATCTTACTTTAAGTAGGATGAATAAAGACAAAAGTGCAATAATGTATTCAGATGTAACATTTGAATTGATGAGCAATGTCCTTAAAGTTGCATTTAATTAATTGTTTTGTGGTAAACGGTTTCCTGTGTTGGACATCTGTGAAATAGCCTAGTGGACGATCTCCTCTGACGGCTGTTTGTCTTGGTAGAGTCCTATGTGAGTCTGCTTTCCCCTTTTGTACTCTTTATTGAGTTGACTTTATCAGGATGCCTCAAATCCCGTAGACTTGCCACAGTTTATAAGATATCGTACTTAATAACTTCTCCCCCACTTCCCTTCTCGATTTATAACCTCAGACAATTCTATAGAGTAATAGAACTAGCAGTTGTTACATTACAACTTTACATAATGTTTTATTGATATTATACATGAAATAGTAATAATGAAGCAAAGTACATGTGAATATTGACAACCATACAAGCTGATAAATGCTGGATGTGTACACAGACTTGTAGTTTCTCTGGCCAAGTCATCATTTCTAGTCTGCTTTCTTCAGGGCAGGCCACATGCCTGTCTCAATATGGCTGCTGAGTTGTGCTTCTCATTGTGTGTTCTAC
Organism: Erpetoichthys calabaricus; assembly: GCF_900747795.2. Classification (NCBI taxonomy): domain Eukaryota; kingdom Metazoa; phylum Chordata; class Cladistia; order Polypteriformes; family Polypteridae; genus Erpetoichthys; species Erpetoichthys calabaricus. The sequence goes on from NC_041408.2 coordinate 32,143,188, forward strand.
GTGGCCCCAGTTTGAGAGACAGAGAGAGAGGTAAAGTGATCAAGTTTATACATTCTCTGTCCAAATCCTTAAGTCAGTAGAGTGTTGTGGTACAGAATGGCCCTTTGATTCTAAACCAGTCCCAAATAGCCATACCTCAGACCAACGGCTGTGCACACTTGTCTTGTCACACCTGCCCCCAAGATTGTTTGTTGCGCTGAAGCTTGCCAGCTACTGTAGGTTTATGGCCACCTTGTGTGTGAGGGATGCCTTGTTAAGAATGTCCTCAATAGCAACAGGCGCCACCGAGAGTGGAAGCCTTTTCAGCAGCTCCGTGTACGACTTTATTTTTCTACTTTTATTTTTCTCTATTTTATTGCACTCCTATCACTTTATTTTATGTGGATTTGTTCACTGGACACACTTACTTTTACAACGTAGGCATGGATTTTTACATGCCGAGACTCGTCTATTCAAGTACTCAACTTCAAGCGCTGAGAACAAATGCCAGTGCCGGTGTGGTTCCCTATTTACCCGACGAGGTAAGAAGGCGGTATCGTGGCAGCAGAGCTGGCACTAAGCTAAAAATGAAGCGGCTTGCGAGAAAGTGGCGTTTTAAGCCCTCGGTGCCTTCTGTGATTCTGGGAAATGTGAAATCAGTCTCAAATAAGATCGACAAAGTGGCTGCGCTGGTGAAAAATGTCAGAACCTACAGAGAATGCAGTTTGTTGTGCTTTTGCGAAATGTGGCTAACTACCACCATCCCAGATGCTAACGTGGAGCTACCCGGGTTTAGCACAGTTAGAGCGGACAGAGACGCAAGTACCTGTGGGAAGCACAAAGGAGGAGGACTCGCTCTCTATGTAAATACACGGTGGTGCAACTCTGGACATGTTAATGTCAAAATCTCCACTTGCTGCAGAGACATCGAACTGTTGGCCGTAAGTCTGCGTCCCTATTACTTGCCCAGAGAGTTTGGACATGTCATTGTTGTCATCTTGTACATCCCTCCTTGGGCGGACATGGAGTCAGCGAGTGACATCATCAATTCTGCTGTTGCTAAATTACAAACGCAGCACCCTGAGGCGCTTGTGCTAATTGCTGGAGACTTTAACCATGTGACGCTGGACAAAACATTACCTGCCTTCTCCCAGTATGTGGACTAACACCCGGGGAAATAAGACTATTGATTTACTGTATGCAAACGTTAAAGACGCATACAGCGCCACCCCGCTGCCTGCGCTTGGGAAAGGAGATCATAACCTGGTTCTGCTTCAGCCTCACTATAAACCAAAAGTGAGGGTCCTACCTGTAACCAAACGATCATTCAGGAAGTGGACCCCGGAGGCTGAGAATGCTCTGAGAGACTGCTTTGGAACTACAAACTGGGATATCCTGCAGGGATCACATAGTGAGAACATTGAGGAAGTTGTTGACTGCACTACTGACTACATCAACTTCTGTATGGAAATTGTAGTTCCAGTAAGAACAGTACGCTGCTATGCTAACAACAAGCCATGGATTACAAGTGACATCAAGGGCCTTTTGAACCAGAAGAAAAGGGCTTTTAAAGGCGGTGATCAGCATGAGCTCAAGCGCGTGCAGAAGGAACTCCGAGTCCAGCTCAGGGCGGTGAAGGAGCAGTACAGGAGAAACCTGGATGTGAAGATGTGAAGAGAGCAAACCAAATGAACAACTTCTTTAACAGGTTTTACCACCCTAACCCACTCTCACCTTGGAGTACTGCACCCTCCACACATCCTGCTGATACCAGCATAGGAAAGACATCCCCACCCATAATTACAACAGCGCAAGTGAGCAGAGAGCTGAGGAGACTTAGTGCCAGCAAAGCAGTGGGTCCAGATGGAGTATCACCACGACTGCTGAAGGTCTGTGCATCGGAGCTGGGGGGTCCTCTACAGCGCATCTTCAACCTGAGCCTGGAACAGGGGAGAGTCCCGAGGCTTTGGAAAACATCTTGCATCACCCCAGTCCCAAAGGTATCACGTCCTAGTGAGCTGAATGACTTCCAGCCTGTTGCTCTGACATCACATGTGATGAAGACCATGGAGAGGCTGCTGCTTCACCACCTGAGGTCACAGGTTCAACACGCCCTTGACCCTCTGCAGTTTGCATATCAGGAGAAGGTGGGAGCGGAGGATGCCATCATCTACATGCTACACCGATCCCTCTCTCACTTGGACAGAGGCAGTGGTGATGTAAGAATTATGTTTCTGGACTTCTCTAGCGCCTTCAACACAATCCAACCTCTTCTCCTCAGGGACAAGCTGACAGAGATGGGAGTAGACTCATACCTGGTGGCACGGATCGTGGACTATCTTACAGACAGACCTCAGTATGTGCATCTTGGGAACTGCAGGTCTCACATTGTGGTCAGCAGCACAGGAGCGCCACAGGGGACTGTACTTTCTCCGGTCCTGTTCAGCCTATATACATCGGACTTCCAATACAACTCGGAGTCCTGCCGCGTGCAAAAGTTTGCTGACGATACTGCTATCATGGGCTACATCAGGAGTGGGCAGGAGGAGGAGGAGGAGTATAGGAACCTAATCAATGAGTTTGTTAAATGGTGCGACTCAAACCACCTACACCTGAACACCAGCAAAACAAAGGAGCTGGTGGTGGATTTTAGGAGGCCCAGACCCCCTCATGGACCTCGTGATCATCAGAGGTGACTGTGTGCAGATGGTGCAGACCTATAAATACCTGGGAGTGCAGCTGGACGATAAATTGGACTGGACTGCCAATACCGATGCTCTGTGTAAGAAAGGACAGAGCCGACTATACTTCCTTAGAAGGCTGGCATCCTTCAACACCTGCAATAAGATGCTGCAGATGTTCTATCAGACAGTTGTGGCAAGCACCCTGTTCTATGCGGTGGTGTGCTGGGGAGGCAGCATTAAGAAGAAAGACGCCTCACGCCTGGACAAACTGGTGAGGAAAGCAGGCTCTATTGTTGGCATGGAGCTGGACAGTTTGACATCTGTGGCAGAGCGACGGGCGCTCAGCAGGCTCCTGTCAATTATGGAGAATCCACTGCATCCACTAAAGAGTGTCATCTCCAGACAGAAGAGCAGCTTCAGCGACAGACTGCTGTCAATGTCCTGCTCCACTGACAGACTGAGGAGATCGTTCCTCCCCCAAACTATGCAACTCTTCAATTCCACCCGGGGGTGTAAACATTAACATTATATAAAGTTATTGTCTGTTTTTACCTGCATTATTATCAATCTTTAATTTAATATTGTTTTTTTTGTATCAGTAAGGTGCTGCTGGAGTATGTGAATTTCCCCTTGGGATTAATAAAGTATCTATCTATCTCTCTCTCTCTCTCTCTCGCTAAACTGGTTTTATGCATTTCCCCCAACCCTGCAATAAATCCCACATCGTGTGTCAGTCCCAGTGACTGGCCGTTGGTTAGATAAACATCAAAGCATTGCTGTTCTCATCAATGTAACCCTGAAACCCTAATGTTTCATTTGCTGTGTCTGACTTGCAAATAAAGATGTACAAAGTATTTATCAACTTGTATACAAAATATGACTGTACCACATTGGGTTTAACCTTCTTCCAGCAGCATGTTGAGTATCGTCTTGTCTGTGTCAGCTGCCATTTAAAGGAGACTTGGGTAAGTGCATCATTTACATCTGTTGTTCCGTTTAGAGCTGTCCAGTTAATATTTCAATTTCAAATGCGTTCAAATATGTATAAAAGTTTATGCAACAGGATTTTTCAGATTGCCTGTTGTTACCCACACAGCACTTGCAGTTTGTGACTGGCTAGCTACTCCGTCATCTTAGTTAGCTGCTCTCTCGCTGGTTTGTACGTCTCTTGCCTCGGCTCCAGAGCACAGGGAGAGAGCGAAGTTTAAGGGCTGGTTTATACTTCCTGTACAGAGGAATGTTTGGATCTCTGTATATATAAACTGATATAATTAATAAGGAAGTGTAGAAGGAAATACTTCACGGCACAGGTTTCTTCCTTTCGTAGACGGTGAGACAGTTTTGTACAGAAGAAATCACAGAAAATGACTTGTACTCGGTCAAACATGTTACACACACTAATTATTTAAGACACTTTGCTGATTGCAACTGTCTTGTAGTGTGTGCTAAGATGATAAAGCATTCATTGATCACTGATGGGTCCATGTTTGGCCCTCGGACCTTGATAACAAGTCACAAGTTGTCTGAGTTTTATCAGATTTATTCCCCTGTACTTTGTGGTTAGCTGGACCTTTTTTGTTTTCTTTTTCCTGTTGTACATTTGATTTCATGCTGGCTCTGTGACAATTCCGGATTGCTCTTCATTTCTCTTGTCTCTGTCTTAGTGCTGTCTAGTTGTCCTTCTCTCTTCACTTCACATCGTAATCCTGTTTTCTGTAGTACTGAAAATTCCAGTAATAAATATACGGAATATCTTTAGTTTCGACATGCAGTATTTTCTGTTATTTTTTTATTCTATTTTCTTTTCCTTTATTCGTTACTATGTAGCACACTACTTGTGCTTTCTTCCTTTCATTCCCACTGTCACTCTTTCTGGTTACAGTTCTGTCCTGGGCATGATTTTGGCTTTCCAAAGGTATCCTTTAAATTGTGGTAGCCTACCTTTTAATGCTTCATACATTTTGCTTATTTCTCAGTTCCATTATTTTGTAATTCTGTATATTTTGAGATTCATGCAGAGAAAGATTTTTTTTCCATATACTATCTGTAAATTTCAGTACTTTGTCCATTTTTTTGTTGTTTTTTTAATACATTTTGTTCTTTCCATACAATTATGATTGCATTGGTTTTCCGTTGGTTTTAAATGAAACCTATAGGTTTTTTCCTAGAAGATATCCATCCCTAAATGTCCAATGAAGTATCTACCATGATAATTATGAAGTCCAACATTTCCATTTTGTATATTACTAAGGTCTTTCCACTGTTTTTCCTTATCCATTATTAGTGTAATTCTTTTTCATAAAAAATAAAAATAAAGCTCCCACTATGTTCCATAACAGACGGCAAATACTGTCCATGAAGATTCACTGTTGTTTTTGTTAAAAGTGTTCCTGCCATTAGTAACCCCCTTAATTTCCACTATCTGTTTTCTTATTTTTCTTTCTAATATGCTGTCTTAGCTTTCCTCCTCCACATTTGTTATATGTTTCTTCATTTGTCTGTGTCCTACTTTCAGGTCTATCTAGAAAGAACCATGAGCTGGTAGGAGCAAATGAGAGCAGAAAATGAAATGTAGTGCAAAAAATCAAGTCAACATTCTAAACCAGAGGGCTGTCTTATCTTCCACCTAAGCCCAAATAGAAACCAATATTTGTTGTCAACAATTAAAGCCCAAGATCAGAGCACTGAAAGGCAATCAAAGAAATCCACTCACTAGACCTCTGGTTTTATCTGTAATCCCCGATAGCAAGGATGTACATTGTGCTGGCCTTTACAGCGTGGCTATAACAAAAAAACACAAATACTGGATTTGATGTCCTTGGATATCAAAACACCAGGATGGAATCAAAACTTTGACATATAACATCAAGGCGAAACAGAAAAGACTAAATAAAAATACTAATCGTAACATATCCTCCCTCCTAAGGGGCCATTTCTAAATGTGCCTGTCTGGGTTATGAGGAAAACAGGCAATGAAGTCCAGTAAGACCATCTAGTATAGCAGTCCCACATCTCCTGTGTCACAGATAGCTGAAGCTTGATGTAGTCCAGCTTGTTATCCAGGGAGTGAACATTAGCCAGATGAATGGCACTGGTTATTTTGATCTGATGCTCTTCAGCCTGTTGCTGATGCCCACCTATTTGCCATACTTGTGTCAGTTGCTTACTTGGGCAGCAGTGGTTTTGTGTTGTGGTCTGCACAGTAAGCCAGTACCTCTCAGTACTCCCATAGTGTCTTTTCTGCATTGTATTTACATTGTTTGCCAACGTTTAGCAAACATTCACATCTGTAGAGCTAATTTATGAAGCCAAGATGAATATGTGACAGTTCATAAAAATGTGTTTGTCAGAGAGACAACGTTTAGCACTGCTCTGTTTGGACCTGCAGTGGCCACTGCATCTGTATGTGCCACCATCCTGCTGCAGTCTATTGAGGTAGAAGTCTGCAGGTCATTGTATAAGTTGAAGTAAATGAACACGGTATAAGAGCTGTGTATGGGGGGAGAAGAATTATTGATTGATTGATGATAATCGGTCAGTCAACTTTTTATCAACAATGTCGGTACATAATTAAAATGCACAAGGATTTTAACATCTGCCCACCCAAAGATCTCTGATTCACCTTCCAGCAGAGATGCCAGAAATGTGAACAGAGCTGTACAACTTATGAATTACGTTCAGAAAATGATGAAAATCCACATTAAATAACTCACACTTTCTCTGTTCTTATTTGGTTTGGTGGTAGACAATCTTTCAACAAGTAAACATGCTTGCAGCAATAAATCAAATAATACAATAAGGATAATGGATGATAGTCGGGTCTTGAAACCTGAAAAATTGATCATAAAATCAGACCCCGACTTATACACCTGTTCAAAAATACTTTTTTTTTTTTAATCTTCTTCCCTCCTCCAGTCTCGCATCAGTTTCTCAGACGCATCAAATTTTGTTGCAGCAGTATAGTTAACAATTTCTTTCACTACTTCAATGATGTTCAATTTAAAATCAGCTTAATGTTTTCTTCTGATTGAACGCTCCATCGTATATAAGGGATGCTCTTACGATAGAGGTGTTTGAGGGTGTGAGATACAAAAAACACAAGACATTGCAAATGTCGCTTCGGAATAGTTTGGGTATTACCATGTGGTCATGTAGGCACAATAGAGAGAGAGAGAGAGAGGGGTTAGGAGCACACACTGATGAGGTGCATTGTCACACCCAGATAGAGAAAAACAAAGGCAGTGTGCTCCGTGGTTGTTCTCTCAGGAGGGCGTTAGTTTATCATAATCTCTTGGACCAATAGCATTGAGTTTTTCACATTTGATTTGTATGACTGACATTATAAAATACCAGAAATTATAAGGTAAAATCAAGTCCCAGCTTATCCAGGGGAGAACTGATCTGCAAGTATACGGTAGATAGTTTGTCTGTCTCTCTGTGTGTGTGTAGATATACAGACTTGCCAGCAACCTTATTAGGTACACCTTGTTAGTACCAGTTCTGAACCACCTTAATTCTTAGTGGCATAGATTCAACAAGGTACTGGAAACATTGTTAGGGATTTTGCTCCATACTGACATGTTAGCATCACGCACTTGCTGCAAAATTGTTAGATGCACATCCATGATGCAAATTTCCTGTTCCACCACATCCCAAAGGTGCTCTATTGGATTGAGATCTGGCAACCGTGGAGGCCATTTGTGTACAGTGAACTCATTGTCATGTTTCAAGAAATGAGTTTGAGATGATCTGAGCTTTGTGACATAGTGTATTATACTGCTGGTAGTAACCATCAGAAGATGGATACACTGCAGTTGCAAAGGGATGGACATGGTCAGCAACAATACTCGGGTAGGCTGTGGCACTTAAATGATGCTCAGTTGGTACTAAGGAGCCCAAAGTGTGCAAAGAAAATATCCTCCACAAAATTACACCACCACCACCAATCTGAACTGTTGATGTGTGGATGGATCTATGCTATAATGTTGTTGATGCCAAATTCTGATGCTACCATCTGAATGTCACTTCAGAACTCGAGACTCAACAGACAAGGCAACGTTTTTCCAATCTTCTATTGTCCAGTTTTGGTGCACCCATGTGAATTGGAGCCTCAGTTGCCTCTTCTTAGCTGACAAGAGTGGCACCCTCTGTGGTCTCCTTCTGCTGTAGCCCATCTGCTTCAAGGTTTGACATTTGTGAATTCAGAGACGCTCTTCTGCATACCTTGGTTGTAACAAGTGGTTATTTGAGTTCCTGTTGCCTTTCTATCAGCTCAAACCAGTCTGGCCATTCTCCTCTGACCTCTGGCATCAACAAGGCATTTTTGCCCAGACAATTGCAGCTCACTGGATATTTTCCCTTTTTCAGACCATTCTCTGTAAAGCCTAGAGATGTTGTGCATGAAAATCCCAATAGATCAGTTTCTGAAATACTCAAATCAGCCCATATGGCACCAACAACCATGCCATGTTCAAAGTCACTATATCATCTTTCTTTCCCATTCTGATGCTCAGTTTGACCTTCAGCAACAATGTGCACATGCTGAAATGCATTGGGTTACTGCCACGTGATTGACTGATTAAATATTGCATTAACAAGCAGTTGAACAGGTGCACTTAATAAAGTGGCTGGTGTATGTGTATGATATACAGTCATATGAAAAAGCAACTTCTTTTTAATATATGACATTCCTTATGGAAACAGTAGTATTTCAGCAGTGACATTAAGTTTATTGGATTAACAGAAAATATGTAATATGCATCATAACAAAATTAGACAGGTGCATAAATTTGGGCACCCCAACAGTGATATGACATCAATACTTAGTTGAGACTCCTTTTGCAAATGTAACAGCCTCTAGACGCCTCCTGTAGCCTTTGATGAGTGTCTGGATTCTGGATGGAGGTATTTTTGACCATTCTTCCATACAAAACCTCTCCAGTTCAGTTAAATTTGATGGCTGCCGAACATGGACAGCCTGCTTCAAATCAGCACATATATTTTCGATGATATTCAAGTCAGAGGACTGTGACGGCCATTCCAGAACATTGTACTTCTCCCTCTGCATGAATGCCTTTGTAGATTTCGAACTGTATTTTGGGTCATTGCCTTGTTGGAATCTCCAATGCTTGCATAACTTCAACTTTGTGACTGATGCTTGAACATTATCCTGAAGAATTTGTTGATATTGGGTTGAATTCATCTGAACCTCGACTTTAACAAGGGCCTCAGTCTCTGACCTAGTCACACAGCCCCACAGCATGATGGAACCTCCATCAAATTTGACAGTAGGTAGCAGGTGTTTTTCTTGTAATGCGGTGTTCTTCTTCCGCTGTGCAAAGCGCTTTTTGTTCTAACCAAATAACTCAATTTTTGTCTCATCAGTACAAAGCATTTTGTTCCAAAATGAATCTGGCTTGTCTAAATGAACATTTGTATACAACAAGTGACTCTGTTTGTGGCGTGAGTGCAGAAAGGGCTTCTTTCTCATCACCTTGCCATACAGATGTTCTTTGTTCAAATTGCGCTGAATTGTGGAATGATGTACAAATACACCATCTGCAGCAAGATGTTCTTGCAGGTCTTTGGAGGTGATCTGTGGGTTGTCTGTCACCATTCTCACAATCCTGTACATATGCCGCTCCTGTATTTTTCTTGGCCTGCCAGACCTGCTGGGTTTAACAGCAACTGTGCCCGTGGCCTTCCATTTCCTGATTACTTTCCTTACAGTTGAAACTGACAGTTTAAACTTCTGAGATAGCTTTTTGTAGCCTTCCCCTAAACCAGGAGACTGAACAATCTTTGTTTGCAGATTTTTTGAGAGTTGCTTTGAGGATCCCATGATGTCACTCTTCAGAGGAGAGTCAAAGGGAAGCACAAAACAGAAATACCTTTTCTCATGATTGGACACACCTGTCTATTAAGTTCAAGGCTTAACGAGCTAATCCAACCAATTTGGTGTTGTAAGTAATCAGCATTGAGCAGTGACATGCATTGAAATCAGCAAAATTACAAGGGGACCCACATTTTTGCACAGCCAGTTTTTCACATTTGATTTAATTTCATACAACTAAATTCTGCTTCACTAAAAATCTTTGTTCGGAAAACACGCCAGTACTCAGATGTTCCTAGGAAATGAAAGATATAACACTGTTATCTTTTTGTTGAAAGGTGAGTAAATTATTATGCAGGCTGAGAGGGGTTCCCAAACTTTTTATATATATTTATAAACACTATATATGCACACACAAGGGGGTACCCAAAAATAACAAGTTTTACTTACTGAAACTTTAGTCTCCTTCAAAGTACTCTCCATGTGAATGAATGCACTTGTCCCAACGGTTTTCCCACTGGTGGAAACATTTTTGGAATTGCTGAACGTTGTCCAATGCCTGCAGCAATTTTTCTTTGACTTGCTTCAATGTACAAAAAAGTTTTTCTTTGAGTTCTTTTTTTATATGCGGGAAACAAGAAAAATTTTCACAGAGCAAGATCAAGTGATATTTCCCCTCGTTTGAAATGCGAAAACCATTGTAGACCTGTGTTTTACTTAAAGCTTCCTCTTTAAAAGCAGTTTCTAGCATCACTACAGTTTCAGCTATTTTCCCTAAGAGAAAACAAAATTTAACACAGATTCGCTTTTCTTTATGATCACCCATCACAAAAATTGCAAAGCAAGTTTAACAAGCACCAAGAAAAACCAACACACAGTGCTGTATGAACAATACAGAGCAACGCCACTTGGCAAACGAAAAACTATTTTCAATTAACACAAATCTTAATGATTTTAATTTTGTCGACATATTAAATGGTTACCACAGACCCGAACACAACATAAATGTTAATAGTGTATTTCACACAAATGATCTGTATTGTTTAGTTTGATGTATGACATGACGTGATGGCAGAAACCCTCTGAACTTCACAGTGATGCGTATTATTTGGTTTGATGTTCTGTTTTTTCTTCTCATTTTTATCACTTAATTGTTAAACGGGTCCTTGACCCGACATTACTTTCTGGGCTTTGACGAGACCTTCCAAAAGTTATTTTTTACAAAGTCAGTCCTGAAACGGCGGTGACGTCACTTCCGTGTCTGCAACTGCAGTGACGTATGGTGCTGTGGCTTTGCAAGTGGATATTATTGTGAAAATGGCATTGACCCCTCGGGATTAAAAGCCAGGATGGAAACCCCATTGATCCTTTTTTGTCCAAGGTATAACTATTGGAAAGTAGCCCAGGAAGGCCGAGATGTGTGAGCTCTAAGTATTTAGAACATACCTTCTTGTCCCCATTTGGGTAGGAATCGACAGTCTTCAGGCACTTGCCCTGCTTTTCCATATAATATTGATGTAACATTTCTCCCAAATTACTCCTTGCAGCATCTAACTTTTCCATCTTTGCAACTTTTTAGTCACAGCAGCAACCTTTGCCAATACATTATCTGTGTCACCTGATGTGTTTAGTATGACTACTGTTGGGTAGTTCTACTAAAATCAACTCTTGGCTTATCTGTCTACAGAACATCATTCCAGTCAGGTTGTGGGAGGTCTGGGTGGCCTTTAGCTAACTTCACGTGGGCAGGGATGTTTATTTTAGAGAGAAATGGTTTCCTACATGTTCAAGTTCCATGGACACTAATGTTGATTGGTATTTTTTTCTTTGATATAGCCTTCATAAAGAGTGAAGAGGCATGCAGATTTTTAGCTGTCACTTTGGGTTCATTATCTCCTCATTGTAACAGTGTCACATGTTCTTTTTTCTCTTGTCCATACTTCTAGCTTCTCTAGTTGTATTTGAGTAAGTCACTTTAATTTGGACAGTTTATCTCATTCTTCCTGGGCAGATCCTCTCAGATTCCATTAGATTGGATGGGAATTGTCTGTAAACTGCAATCTTCAGGTCTCTCCACAGACATTCTGTTGTGTTTGTCTGGGCTTTGGATGCGCCACTTGAAGGTAGTCAGACTTGTACTGAAGCTCCTCCAGTGTTGTCCTGTCTGTATGCTTCAGCTCATTTCAGTACTGAAAGGTGAATCACCACCCCAGTCTGAGGTCATGTGCAGTTTGGCCAGATGGCCAACTGTAGCAAAAGTCCTGGTGGTTCTGAACTTCCATTACACAATTATGGAGGACACTGTGCTCCTGGGAACACAAGCTTTACAAATTGTTTTGTACCCTTGCTCTGATCAATGCCTCGCCACAGTTTGATTGTGGATTTCTACAGAGAGTTCTTTGGACTTCATGACTTGTTTTTTGGGACTTCATATACATGTGTGTGTCTTTCTAAACAATGTCCAATCAACTGAATTTGTAACAGTTGTATTCCAATAAGTTCAACACAAATCTTAAAAGATTATTAAAGTAAAGGGGGGGAAACCTGACCACACTTTAAAGTGCCACAGCAAGGGGTCTGAATACTTACATGAATAAGAGTGTTCAGTTTTTGATTTTACTACATTTGTAAACCCTTCTGAAAAATGTTTTTCACTTTATTATGGGTTATTGAGTGTAGTCTGATGGGATAAAATGGTGAAAGTATGCATTTTAAATTAAATCTACAACACAATACACTCTGCAGAAAGTGAAAGGGATCTCAGTACTTTTTGTATCCACTGTACCTAGTGTATCAGCTCTGGCCTGAGAATACCTAAAAGCAGTAAACGGTTCCATTTGTTTCTGTTGAGAGCTTTTCTTCCTGTTCTATTCCTGGTTCCTTCTACTCCAAAGGATTGTTCGTCAGGATATTTTAAGTACTGTTACAGTTCCAAACAGTTCATTATTTGTATGTATGCTGTAGTACTTGTTAAGTGTTTATTTGTTGTCATTAATATGTGTGTATCACAAAACAGGGTTGTAAATAATGCTTGTTTTTATACTTAATGTATTCATCAACATATTTTTGATGGTCACGGCTGTATACTAGAGGTCAATAGGGAGGTAGCATTGGGTCGCCCATTACTCCAGATGTTCTGATGCTCTATGGAGGGGCGACGTATTATCGTATTGTCCTGTTTGGTATGAGTTTAGCAGTAATACACACATTTGCAGTGATCTTTTCACTTATGCCACTGGTTTGTGAGACTAAGTATTGGCCAAGTAGAAGTCTGTTAATGTCTCAGGCCTGTTGGACACTAAGTTTCCTTGTTGGGTCCTGCCTTCAATAGAATGTGCAGCCTACAGTCAACCACTAATCACTAATGGTATGTACCAGATGACTCTTTGAACTTGTACAAAAACCTTGACAATGTACTGTGCCTTCTCTTTCCCCAAGATGGGCTCCTGAAACATATGCCTAAATTTTACCTCATTGATTGGACACTGAGTAAATAAACTTGCCACTTGATGATAAGCGTTGAAAGTTCTTATTAATATCCAAACAAAAAAAGGGTGAATCAAAATTGGGAAAGGCCACCTTGACTTGTGCCTTGAGTTTTACAGATATGAATGATTAACCAAAGTCCATAAGCACCGTCTCTTGGAAATTCAGCATGGATAACACAACCCACGCAGAGACAAAAAGACATACTCTTAGACCAAAAAAAACCAAAATCAAAATTAATATGCAAATTAGTTAAGAAGAAAATGCTCTACATACCTTTAGTCTTTGATGAGATTGTGCTTGGACTGTTACAAAACTTTGAGTTCTGATTACGGTGTCTTCCTGGTGCCTGATGGGAACTGCAGCCCCAGCACTAATTTTGGGTACCCCCCTTATAACATCCATCCATTTTCCAACCCGCTGAATCCAAACACAGGGTCACGGGGGGTCTGCTGGAGCCAATCCCAGCCAACACAGGGCACAAGGCAGGAACCAATCCTGGGCAGGGTACCAACCCACCGCAGGACACACACAAACACACCCACACACCAAGCACACACTAGGGCCAATTTAGAATCGCCAATCCACCTAACCTGCATGTCTTTGGACTGTGGGAGGAAACCGGAGCGCCCGGAGGAAACCCACGCAGACACGGGGAGAACATGCAAACTCCACGCAGGGAGGACCTGGGAAGCGAACCCAGGTCCCCAGGTCTCCCAACTGCGAGGCAGCAGCGCTACCCACTGTGCCACCGTGCCGCCCCCCTTATAACATCTTTCACTAATACAACATAACCTTATTCTGCCACTTTTGTGCGAGTAGCACACAAACAAACAGCTTACAATTTTATTGATATAGATGTAAGAAGTGTATTATTTATTGCTTTTGAATAAAAGATTGTGGCAACAATCCGTGGATGGGATGCCAGTCCATCTCAGCACTATTATTAAAAGTGTGTATTATACCACTCCTGCAAACAAACATGGACTGGATTAAAACATTTTGGGAAATGAAGGAGTGAGCTCTGATATCAACAACATTTATCTTGGTCTCTGAGTGAAGTGGGCCATTAATGTGGACTCTATTATTTCCTCTCATGTCCTTACTGACATCTAAATTAGCCCACATCAGCAGAGCACAATCCAAACATGAATATGAAAATACTGCAGTGAGTATGATGTAACATCAGTTTTATTGTTCAAAAGCATTTAGAAATACATAATACATCTTTATGTCTCTTCCCATTTGTCACTTCATGGTGCCATGTTTGTTTGTTTTTTTTGACTAGGTCTTATTATTAAAACAAAGTGACAAAACTCTGTCCTCCAAAAGAATCGTGACACCACTGGTTAAATTTGACTGTTTCAAGAAAGCCACTGACTTATTCTGAACAATTGCTTTGATTCCCACTGAATTAATCATAAAATGTTAGTGAAGAAGGCCTGATAAGAAAATGCTTGGTGCTGGACGTTTGCCAAGGAATGAACACCATTTTCACACTCTGGCGGTTTAAAGCAGTGTTTCCCAACCTCGGTCCTGGGGGTACACTGTGGCTGCAGGTTTTTGTTCCACCCAAATTCCTAATCAGTGACAACACCTGATAACTCTGATCTCATTTAATTAGCTGGTATTATTTTTCTTTTATTCTACATTCAGAAAAGCACAGCAGCATGATTTTTACATTTATAAGACATTGAAAATATTTCTGCTTTTGCTATAGATTAAAATGCTTAACTCTCTTTTGTTGATTTCATTATGTTTTTCCCTTTTGTTGTATCTTATTAATGACCATTAAAATTGAGCAAAGCAGACACGCTGGCAACCAACACTGAATAATTAAAATAATAATTCTTTGCATTTATATAGCGTTTTTCTCACTACTCAAAGCACTCAGCAATTGCAGGTTAAGGGCTTTGCTCAAGGGCCCAACAGAGTCCCTATTGGCATTTACGGGATTCGAACCAGCAACCTTCCGAGTGCCAGTGCAGATCCCTAGCCTCTGACCCACTAATTAGTAAATAATGGATTAATTAAACAATTAGAACACCTAGAAAAGTAGAATGAAAATCTAGATGAATATATTGTTAAAAAGAAAAAAATACATTATTCCCATATAGCTGCTTGGTACATTTTAATATATATATATATATTTTTTAACCAAACTTAGTTTTCTATTTTCTATATTGTTCCCAAAACACAGAACTTGGGAAATAACACATCACTTAAATAGCCCAGGAGTCCAATTAAAAACAGAAGCTGGTTGGGACAAAAACCTGCAGCCACAGTGTGCCCCCAGGACCGAGGTTGGGAAACACTGGTTTAAAGTATTTGAGCTTTGCAGGTCATTAGAAATCTCTGGTGGACCCAAGGGTCTTGACTACTGACTTGTCAACAGTGGAGTCCTTCTGAACTGTTGCACAGGACACTAATTTAGCAAACCCTGAGCTAATGTGCAAACAGCATTCAGAAATCGATAAAATATTTTCCTCCTAGATACCTGAACATCTGAGATTTTGACAAAAATAACTGATGTTTTCCCTCAACCAAAGATAAAAGTTTCATCTGTCAATTTACTTATTAAATACTGAGGGGACACACAGGTGGATAAGGATTCCATGTATCCATAAATAAAAGGAGCTTGGCGATGTTTGCACTTGTAGAAGCATTTGATTTGTGTCTTTTGAAATAGATGATGAAGTAGAGAGCAACAGACCTTTTGGTATTTTCCATGTTTTATGATAATTCTTTTTTTTTTATCTGTTAAAGCTTAGTCTTCCATTACTGATCCATTTTCTGAGCCTAATCCCATAACATTATACACAAGGCTGGGATGCCAAGGCTCATTCTGTTACACACTCTGATTCAACCAGAACAGAGCTTCAAATTTACCTGCTGAGGAAGACGCTTGGAAATATCAACCAGAGCATCACTGGCACAGTCACAGAACACAGTCACTAATCTTAAAAAGGTTACTCCGGACATGGCAGCACAGCACTGTGGTGGTGATGGCTGCTCTGGTGTTCCAGGTTTGATGTGGGCCCCCATTGTCTGTACAAGTTTTCATAATTTGCTGCTTTCCCGCCCATGTTTCTGAAGAGGTATTCTAAATTGGCCCCATGCTTAACTGATGCCCTATCCAGGATTGGTTCCTGCATTGTGCTTAATATGCCCGAGATAGGAGCCACACTCCCATGGCTGTGGGCTGGGTTAAGTCAGTTTGAGAATGCTACATTTTGATGTGACATTCCCACAACCTTGAAGTGGATGAAACAAGTTCAGAAGATGAATTGACATTTCAAAGTCAGGGTAAACAACTGCACAAATGCTGTAATTTATTTAGTATGAGGCTCAGAATAATTTAGACTGCTGTGGGATAAAATAGAAAATCAACTTCTAAAGTCAGTACTTGTAAAGCAACGATTTTGCTGCAAATGTTACAAAGACGTATCATTTATAATCCTGAGAACCTACCACATTACTAAAGGTTGCCTTTAATTAGTGTTATGTTACTGCGATCTTCAGTGTATCAATCTGACACTCACAAAAGTTGTTTTCTACTATTCTGAACTAAGGAATATAAACAATATGCAAGTAAAAGATTGCCCCCAGTCACGCTCCCCACCTCATCAGCATATCGCCACATCTACAGTAGCAATCCAATAAAATATGAATGAACTGTTAACAAGAATTTCAGTTTTGGAATATTTGATTAAAATGGTCAATGAAAACACAGGGATACCAGAAGTGGCAGGAGACACTCAGAGGAGGCTTATCGAAAATGTCCTTATTTGGCTTTTTAAAGCTTTTCTCATATTGGTGATTTCCTTCTGGTCCTTCACCTCTCAGTATAACTGCTCTTTGAGAATCCACAGTGACTGCCTTGGCTAAATTAAAAAAAAATTGCATGCTTCTCTAATCATAGCTCTCTACTCCACCCAGTGGATAGAAATTATATTGCAACAAATAGTATAGTGTGAAGGGTCTAGGCATACAATTCTAATATACTTTAATTACTTAATTTACTTTAATACTTTAATTCCAGAGTGGAGATCATGTGAGCAATCTTGTAACCACACCTACCTTTTATTTCACAGAAAACCCATCTTTGTTATTATAATGGATTTTTGTGAAAATGAGTAATACTTAATTCAGTTTAATTAAACCTTATGTTATAAAGCTTAATATTGGGTACTATAAGTGCTACAATAGATATGGTCAGTTGACATAGCAAAATATTGTAATCTTTCTACCAAAGAACAATTTTTTTTTTTTTTGGTGTTGTTTGAGTTCTGTATATTCTCCCATGTCTGTGTAGGTTTTCCATCCTCCTCCCCAAAAGCCTGTGTGTTCTGTTAATTACTTAGATCTGTGTGAGTACAGCCCACTGTCTGAGTATCGTATGGAAGCCTATTAGGGTACACAGAAAAGAAAAAAAATAGGGACACAGTGATAAAAAAAAAGTCAAAAATGTCCACTTTAAGCTTGTAGTTTATTTTGTCATTAAAGTACAAAGTCATAAATTTTATCTTAAAATCAATAACTTTAACTAGAGTTGCTCAGATCCCATCTTAACTATAGTAGAATATGTTACAGTGCATCCGGAAAGTATTCACAGTGCATCACTTTTTCCACATTTTGTTATGTTACAGCCTTATTCCAAAATGGATTAAATTCATTTTTTTCCTCAGAATTCTACACACAACACCCCATAATGACAACGTGAAAAAAAGTTTACTTGAGGTTTTTGCAAATTTATTAAAAATAAAAAAACTGAGAAATCACATGTACATAAGTATTCACAGCCTTTGCTCAATACTTTGTCGATGCACCTTTGGCAGCAATTACAGCCTCAAGTCTTGTTGAATATGATGCCACAAGCTTGGCACACCTATCCTTGGCCAGTTTCGCCCATTCCTCTTTGCAGCACCTCTCAAGCTCCATCAGGTTGGATGGGAAGCGTCGGTGCACAGCCATTTTAAGATCTCACCAGAGATGTTCAATCGGATTCAAGTCTGGGCCACTCAAGGACATTCACGGAGTTGTCCTCAAGCCACTCCTTTGATATCTTGGCTGTGTGCTTAGGGTCGTTGTTCTGCTGAAAGATGAACCGTCGCCCCAGTCTGAGGTCAAGAGCACTCTGGAGCAGGTTTTCATCCAGGATGTCGCTGTACATTGCTGCAGTCATCTTTCCCTTTATCCTGACTAGTCTCCCAGTCCCTGCCACTGAAAAACATCCCCACAGCGTGATGCTGCCACCACCATGCTTCAGTGTAGGGATGGTATTGGCCTGGTGATGAGCGGTGCCTGGTTTCCTCCAAACGTGACGCCTGGCATTCACACCAAAGAGTTCAATCTTTGTCTCATCAGACCAGAGAATTTTCTTTCTCATGGTCTGAGAGTCCTTCAGGTGCCTTTTGGCAAACTCCAGGCGGGCTGCCATGTGCCTTTTACTAAGGAGTGGCTTCTGTCTGTCCACTCTACCATACAGGCCTGATTGGTGGATTGCTGCAGAGATGATTGTCCTTCTGGAAGGTTCTCCTCTCTCCACAGAGGACCTCTGGAGCTCTGACAGAGTGACCATCGGGTTCTTGGTCACCTCCTGACTAAGGCCCTTCTCCCCCGATCGCTCAGTTTAGATGGCCGGCCAGCTCTAGGAAGAGTCCTGGTGGTTTCGAACTTCTTCCACTTACGGATGACGGAGACCACTGTGCTCATTGGGACCTTCAAAGCAGCAGAAATTTTTCTGTAACCTTCCCCAGATTTGTGCCTCGAGACAATCCTGTCTCGGAGGTCTACAGACAATTCCTTTGACTTCATGCTTGGTTTGTGCTGACATGAACTGTCAACTGTGGGACCTTATATAGACAGGTGTGTGCCTTTCCAAATCATGTCCAATCAATTGAATTTACCACAAGTGGACTCCAATTAAGATGCAGAAACATCTCAAGGATGATCAATTTTGAGCTTCATGGCAAAGGCTGTGAATACTTATGTACATGTGCTTTCTCAATTTTTTTATTTTTAATAAATTTGCAAAAATCTAAAGTAAACTTTTTTCACAATTTCATTATGGGGTGTTGTGTGTAGAATTCTGAGGAAAAAAATGAATTTAATCCATGTTGGAATAAGGCAGTAACATAACAAAATGTGGAAAAAGTGATGCGCTGTGAATACTTTCCAGATGCACTGTAAATGTGTGATTTCAAGCACAAGTCTCTGCATCTTCATTACAAGGTACAATGTTCTCTAGTTAATTTCACTATCAACTAAACAGGCCCATACGGAAATCTGAGATTTCTACTTTGAATTCAAAGCCATCTTGCAAGACTTTTGGCTTGCAAATAAAGGGGCCAATTACACTGCAAATACTTCATTATAACTGGTAATATTTCAAAGACTGGCAAGCAATTGCTTGAAACACTGGTTTAAATTTAAAAATTCTGAAATACAGTGGAACCTTGGTTCATGACCATAGTTCATTCCAAAACTCTGGTCGTAACCCGATTTGGTCGTGAACCGAAGTAATTTCCTCCATAGGATTGTATGTAAATACAATTAATCTGTTCCAGACCATACGAACTGTATGTAAATATATATATTTTTTTAAGTTTTTAAGCACAAATATAGTTAATTAAACCATAGAATGCACAGCGTAATAGTAAACTAAATGTAAAAACATTGAATAACACTGAGAAAACCTTGAACAACAGAGAAAACTAACACTGCAATAGTTTGCGCTATAGTGCTACCAACCGCTGGCTAAAAACACTTTTTTTAATGAGTTTTAAGCACAGGGAAAAAAATGAACATTTGAAAAAATCCTTAATTTAATAAACCACCAAGAAAAGTAACATTACAACAATGCACGCTACGAACCGATCGCTGTAAACAGAAGTAAAAAAACAAAAACAAGCCCCTTGCATTCTTTAACTGCCTTCTCTACCTTATGCGTCCAGCCCTCTCTCTCTCGCAGTGCCTGTGTGTGTGTGTGTCTCTCTCTCTCGCACTGCCTGTGTGTGTGTGTTTGTCTCTCTCTCTCGTGTGTGTGTGTGTGTGTCGCGCTCTCTCGCTCTCTCTCTCTTGCTCGCTGCACAGGAAATGCACAGGGAGAGCCTGAACACGTACAAACTGAAAGGGAAACTGGCTTGTTCATATACCGAGTGTGTGGTCGTGAACAGATGCAAACGTTTGGCAAACTTTTTGGTCGTAAACCGATTTGTACGTGTTCTGAGACGTTCGTGAACCGAGGTTCCACTGTACTGGTGAAAATGACATTTCTCCTTGGGGATTAATACAGTGCACCAAATATAACAGAGCCTCTTGTTCCCAAAAGACTTTGCATGTTCTGCTATTGACAGTGATCTTTACTACTATACTCTGACTTGCAAGAACTTTAGGCCACCATCTTGGAATCACTGCCATTTGAAGTCACACCTACAGCTGACACTTTCTTCAGAACAAGTAGTCATGGTACCTCATATATGTTGATTTAAATCTGAAATGTACAATGTCTGCGTATTTTTAATTTATAAACCCATAAACATGTTCTTCCATCACCTGGAATAAAATATTGAAAAATAATTTAACCAGTTTGCCAAAAAAACTAACGATGTTGAAAATTGAAGTTCAGAATGTAAATGGATAGACAAATCAAAGTTTTGGTTTCCTGTCACCAAGACATATTTCTTCAGTGAACAAAATTAATACAATTTTGAAATTTGGTAAATTGTATTACATAAAATCAGAATTATTCAAAGGGTGGCACAGTGGTAGTGCTGCTGCCTCGCAGTTAGGAGACCTGGGTTCGCTTCCTGGGTCCTCCCTGCGTGGAGTTTGCATGTTCTCCTTGTATCTGTGTGGGTTTCCTCCGGGTGCTCCAGTTTCCTCCCACAGTACAAAGACATGCAGGTTAGGTGCATTGCCTATTCTAAATTGTCCCTAGTGTCTGCTTGGTGTGTGGGTGTGTGCCCTGCAGTGGGTTGGCCCCCTGCCCGGGATTTGTTCCTGCCTTGCACCCTGTGCTGGCTGGGATTGGCTCCGGCAGACCCCCGTGACCCTGTGTTAGGATATAACAGGTTGGATAATGACTGACTTGACAGTATACTCAAAAATCTAATGTGGGTATCTCATTGTTTTCCGTTACAATACTTTGCCTATACAGTATAATATAAATAACATGTCTGCACTGCATATTCTCATTGCTACTGTGAAAAATCTAATGAACATATTTTGCGCATCCTGACATACAGATAGAACCGAAAAATGGTTAAATTAGATGTGTTAGATGTGAAGTCCTAAACATGTAAATCCAATGAAACTCTGAATCCAATACAATACTCGATCTATATCCATTCCATTCATTTTACAAACCCACTTATCCCAGTAAGCATCGGGTGCAAGGCAGCAACAAACCCTGGACTGGATGCCAGTTCATCACAGGGGGAACACACACATATCTGCACTATATGCTAGAAAAATGAAAAGCATTAACAAAGAAAACATGCATGTTTTTCTTCCACCAGATAGATCTGTAAATATGTGAGATGTGTTTTTGCAATTTGACCCATTAGCATCTCTTCAATTGTGTACGAAATTTTTAACTCATTGAATTTCAGTTAGCCAATAAAAGGTGTAATTTTGCTTGACGTCTCATTACATGGAAACCAGAGACAATCTGCCACTGTTCTAAACAAACTAGGACTTTAACATACAGCCTAAGGGGCCTTAGACTGACCTGAAGTGGGAGGCTTGTACTAGCAACCCAACCTGGCAGATGTGGTATAGAAACTTAAAACTGACATCTGACCTGAAAAACAGAAGAGTAGCAGAGACCCATGAAGAGTTACTGGGAGGACTCAATTTGACACTGTGAACAGCAGAAAGTCTTAAAGTGAACTTCATGCCGCACAGGCAGGTGACTGGAATGAGTGGGACCAGGGTAAAATTGATTTTATGTACAAACTTGAGATTGAACTTTGATGAAGTAAAATGGATGTGAGATCATTAGGCAGCAGAAAACGCAAACACATGACACAATGTAAATGACTGAAAGAAATGCTATTTGTGTGTGCCTGATACAAGTCAAGAAGACATTGAGAAATTTACAAAATATGTATATTAAATTATAGAATTAAATGCAAATACATTAAACGAAGGTTACACTACTACCTGAAATCACTCCTTGTGGACTCATTTAATCTCACATCCAAACTCGAGCTACTTCCGACTGCTGCGCCACCGCGTTCCGTATCGGCAGTTATATTGGCGTCACTACTATGGAAATAGCGTATAGCGACATACTTCCGCGTGGTGGCTCGTTCATCAGAACTACCCTTTTCTATAAATGCGAGTCTCCGCCGAGGAAAGAAACGAAACTGAAAACACAGACTGCAGATAGGATCCGCCTTTCCAGGCCGCCCACAGGGAGAAGTAAACGGCGTCTCTCGGTCGCGGGGCTGCGACGCTAAGCGTGTGTGATTGTGTCCCGCCCTTTTCTGGCTGGGCTGCTTCCGGGTGCGCATGTGACGTTGTCGGGTTTCTCTCTTTCCGTCAATCGCGCGTCATTTTCCGTCGAAGACGCGCCTCCCTTTGTCGGGCTTGTGTTTGTTTTTCTCTGAACGTCGCTGCTCTCCGCAGCACGAAACAAGTTAGACAATGAACAAATGGCGAAACACGCAGGTGCGTTCGGCGACTAAGTTAACTAATACAAAAGTCAGAGTATTTCACACTTTGTATTTACAACCAAGAGTCAGTCATCACATTTTTGTTTAGTAAATATTCTTGTAACAATGAGTCGTATTAAAACAGTTGTAATAAGAAACGAATACGATTCCAAGTGTTAGTAGACTACATTAAATACGTGTTTTAACCGTACTTTACAGTGTGGTAAAAATTTAGCCCAAATAAGGTTGTGGTGGTGTAAGAGATTTCATGCACAACAGATTGCAATCCAAGTGATGTGAAAATGGCAAAAAAGTGATTGACGTGTTAGTGACGGAGCGTCAGAGACATAATAGTTTTCTTAAAAAAAATTTTGAAAGTATAACTAACAGCAGCATGCATTAATTAGCAATTGAAAAGTAAGTTTGGGCAGCAGTGGTAGCGCTGCTGCCTCGCAGTTAGGAGACCGTGGGTTTCCCACAGTCCAAACATTAACCAAAGGTTAGGTGCATTGGCGATCCTAAATTGTCCCTAGTGTGTGTGTGCCCTGCGGTGGCTGGCATTGGCTCCAGCAGACCCCCATGACCCTGTAGTTAGGATATTGCGGGTTGGAAATGACTGACTGAAAGATATCTGTTAATTCAAGATGACCAATACAAAAATAAAATTAGTATCAATATTACCCAGTAAATGGAGAAAAAGAACCGAAACACTGCAAGTTCCCCATCAAGATATTAATGTTAGTTAAAACACACTAATTCATTAAAATGATACAAATACATTGGGAATGGAACTGATTGATTGTTTAACACGAAGGTTCATGCATACTTGGGATTGAAAGGTCAGCGGCTTAAGCCACTGAAGCCTCCCACCTCCTACTGTCCATTTTAAACCCACCATATGTTTGCATCAGTTAGGGGGGCTGCACCTTTGCCATGTTATGAATTAGTTCAAAGGCTGTTCAGCTGCAGGTTGACAACGTTATCTGCAGATAATGTTGTTCAATCGTAATTTCTTTCCTCTTCCATATATTTATATATTTTTACATATATATAATCTCCCTCTTGTATTTCCGTAGAAGCGACTTTTGTGTACATGATTAGTGAACATACCTAAAGCTCTGGCAGAAGGGGACTGCTGTGTGAGCTGTTGGCGGCCCCACGGCCTGATTGACGTCTGACTCTTGCACTGGGCATCCCAGCAACTGTCTGACGAGTAAAAAAAGGAAAATATAGAAGTTCAGTAAACCACTCTCAAGGTAGAACTGAAGCAGTACACTCATTTGTAGTTGACGTCACACAGATTGTTTCTCCATTTTAAGATGGATGAGTTTGCAAATTTGCCAATGCTTTTCAATAGACACGGTTGAAATCTAAAAATTTGTATAGCGCAATCTGTTCGAGTTATCTAAATGAAAACTGAACTGTTCTGACAAGTTTCTTTCAAGAATAAGTGTACCACATCTCAACAAAATGGGTGCCTGGGGGGCCAAGTTATTTCATGTGGACAGACAGACAGACAGACATGGGCTTTCGCAGGAGGTGTTTCAGGTGTCATACACAAACGTGCCTAAAAAGAGAAAACTTTACAGATGGTGACTTTAGCTAACAGCTCCATTATACTATATTGTACTTCTTTATATTTAGCTTGTGTTTTACAACAGTGTAAAGGTTCTTCCCTGGGATGTGAAAAGTTATCAGATGTTATTGATTTAATGATTTGGGTAAAGGTGCTGTGTAATATAGAATTAGAATTTGTTCATTATATTAATACATTGGAAGGAGTGAAAAATGTGAAGGCAAAAAATCAATAAATAAATGAATAAACCATGCACTTCATTAACAGACGCTTTTATCCAAGGCGACTTACAAAAGATGATGATCATGTAGACATTAGTTTGGGGGACTGTTTGGGAACAATTGTTACAGGAGAAAGCTACAAAACCGATCATCACAAGTGAGTAACACTTACAAAATAACCCTACAGTATGTGAACATGTACAAAGTTTGTATGTTTTGTATTTTTTTTATTGAAACTTTTTCAACTATTATATGCTGAATATTACATCAGAGATTTATTTTTTTTCCAAGTCCCTTATAATATAAAAGAATGTGATGATTGTTATATAATGTTAAATATTTTAGTAGCACTTTTATATTCCCAGCAACAAAATTGATATACAGTATCTCTATTTTTCTTGGGTCGAGACATGATCTTCTCAGAGACACTTTAACGTCCCGCAAGACAAAGCAGTGAGACAAAAGGACATTTGCTGTACAGGCTTTTAAATGATCAACGCACAGCACAGCTAGCCAGCAGCTGATCCGTCCGCTTCTCCTTGGCGTGCATTCGGCTCCCCCCTTCACAATGCGGGCGGTAGAGACACAAAGTGGCTGTTGCACAGTGCACCCGGGTTGGGAGGGGGGGCATTTGGGGTCGAGCAAAGCAAGCAGGGGGCTTTGCCCCCTAGTTTACAATAAAAACAGAAGAAACATGCAGAATCAAAGAAAATTTATGGTCAAAATACCAACATTCTTAATTAAACTCAGGGCCAGAGCCATGCTGCTGCTTTGGGCACATGGCAGGGATCCACTCAAGACAGGGTACCAGTCCATTGCAGGACCCATATTCGCTTGTACTGGGCCAGTTGGAATTGACTGTCAGCCTAATGTGCTCATCTTTAGGGGCCTGGGAGGGAAAGCCTACACAGACAGATGGAAAAACATGCAAACTCCACACAAATACTGATTGGGTGCAGGGCACAGGGCACAAGCTTAGCACACCCCAGTAATGTTTATGTGCTATTAACTGATGTAGTGTTAAAGACTGAAAGTTTCTGCAAGAGTGCTCTCTGCATTGTTCTGGTATCCAGCTCTCAAGATGGACTCCAGGGCTATGTGTCCCAATACTGCCACAAGTGGACTTGAAAGTGAAGCCAGGCAATAGATATTCACAGATCATTTAGATCACTGTCGGGCAACCGGTGTGCATTTTCTAGGGGCGCGGCGAAAACTTTTGTAAAATATTTAAAATTGCTAGTGTTTTTGAACTTTTGGTTGATTAAAAAGATAATGTTTTAAAAAAAATATTTTATGTTGGAAAAACAGATAACAGTTAATCAGATTGTTGAATAAACAAATGTATTTATTTTGAATACAAGTTAAAATTTTCGCTGTTCACCATTCATCATAATATCAACACCAGCAGTGTCAAAAACACATGTCGTGAGATTTAAAAAAGGCGGAGCAAATATAGATCGAGAAAATACGAACGCTACTGTTTTTATTGGCGATTGTCCATAGATTATGTCGTCATGAGTTTATTTATGGGCAGTCCCTCAGGTGCGCCGCGAAAGAAAATTTTTGGACTTAGTGCGCCGCAACTCGAAAAAGGTTGCCTTTCACTGATTTAGATAGTACCTGTACTAAAATTTTACAAAACAATAACAGAGTTTTTTTCAGGAAAAAGCTATATCAACATAATACATTTAAAGAAAACTGAATATGCAGCTTTACATGACTGTTTAGACATCTATGTTGACATTCAGCCAGGACATAATTCAACATCTTATTAGCTTTAAGTATTTTCAGTAAGTGTCTACCAGTTTTGCACACTGTATTGAAGTGATGATTGACTTGACAGATTGTGTCTTTCAAATTCTTGGCCATCAATTATGGAACCCAACTGTTAAGTTGCACATAAACTCAAATCTGCTGTGGAGATAAGGTCGGGGTTTGACTGAGAAATTCCAATGAGATCTTTGCCCTTTGCCTTGTATTCTGCTGTGTAGATACTGTGTACAGTATATTATGGAAACTATAATAAGAAATACATTTTCAAAAATACATATATAAACATAATATACAAAATAACAGCAGCAAGACTTTATGTAGCTTAGCTATTAGCTTAATAAATAAATGTTATTTGGCTGAGTGGTCGCCTCTCATTTTTAAAAGTTTTTATGTTCTCATTGCCAAGGCTCTTTATTCCTCATTGCTCAGTTTGGCCGAGCTTCCAGCTCTAGAAGCAGTTGTGGTTGTTTGAAACGTCTTCCATGTAGCAATTTATGGAGCTCTCCCCAGATCTGTGCCTTTATACAATTCTGTCTCTAAACTCTGCACGCAGTTCCTTCAACCTCATGGCTCAGACACATATTGCTGACTGTGGAGCCTTCTATAAACACATGTGTCTGATCATGTCCAGTCAGTTGAGTTCAACTGACCACAAGTGGACTCCAAACATTGTGTAGAAACGTCTCAGCAAAGATCAATAGAATGAGATGATGTACCTGAGCCAAATTTCAAGCATCATAGAAGAAGGACAGACTACTTATGTCAATGTGATATTTCTGTTTTACTTTTAATATATTTGCAAAAAAATTATAATTTTTTGCTATACGTTTTCATTGCATTCTACAGTGGCACCATTTAGTTATTCATGTAGAAGCTGCTTTTATGTCTTGGTTGCTTTGTTGTTGTTAGGTAGGACAACCAGGAGTGTGCAACACTTCATGTCATTGCTGTGATGACATAAAGACTCATCACTATGCACTTGCTAGTTGTACAAGTTTGTGGATACAACTAAGGAACCCAGCATTGATACTGAATATTAAACTTACATCTCAGGTTATGAATCATTTTACGTTCATTGACTATGATTTGTGTCTTTCTTTTTGACTTTGGTTACAAGAATCATTTTGGTTACTGACCCCCACATTTTCTTTCTTCTACTCTGATCCTGCACTTTGTTTACCAGCCTAGTGTTGAACCTTGCCGCACGGTCCGTACAAAGAGCTGGACCACCAACATTTGGAATCACAAGTAGAGTCTGGCCAATATGGATTTTTTTTAAACCAATAACAATATAGATAAGTGGTTGGCAAAGATGACCTATTACGGATAAATATTGTACTGATATTGCTGGTGTGTTTAAGTATTAGGTTTTTGTGGAAAAAATCTGAATGAAAAGAGGAATATTAAGCGTATGATGTTTTAATTTAACATTTAAACAGGTTAAATGAGTGTTTTTTTAATGATCCCAGAGAACAGAGACATCTGAAAGATAATAATATTGTCCATACTGACTTAAATATGAAGAATAAACTTAACTGACAATAAGGTCTTTGTATTATTCACTCTTCTTTGATGATTATATGAAGTAAAATGTGTGTTAGGGGATTAATGAATGCCATAAGTATAGCCAGCTTTATTTATTTTTACTTTTATGTCTTTTCTTTTGGTACGGTATGATATATTCTAATGGTTGAAAGAAAGTCATAATAATCTAAATTTTTATGATGTTTGAAATGGAACTTGTCCTGAATAAAAATCTGTTTGGGAGCCAACAGATCTCACTTTTACTCACTGAAAAACCTCCGCCTGTCCTTCAAAAGTATAAGCTTTCTTTTTTAATTCTGCACTTTCTTGACATCTCTCATATATAAACGTCTATGCGTGGAAGTGTGTGTGTCTGTCCGACCCAGAAGTGAGAGGTGGAGTCGGGGTAAGGAAACAGAAAACTCGCTCAGCCGCTAATAACACAAGCAGGGCCAGCACGTCAGCAAAACGAAACTGCAGAAGAAGGATAAAGTCGCTTAGCCGCTAACATCGGCAGAACGGTATCCCTTTTAGTTTTCCTCCCGCCGCTAATATACAAGCGATGCAAGCACATTGGCAAATCGAATCCTCCAAGGAGAGAGATGCCCAGAGTAGTTCCTTTCAATTACCGGACATCTCTACATTTCAGTTTATTTTCTAACGATTTCAATAGTTTCTAGGACCCCGGGCTTTTTACAGCACAGGCTTACACGGCTAATATAAATATATTTTTAATTACCACACATTCAGCAATGTTCATTGAATGGCTTTCTCACACATAAAGGGCCAATAATGACCATGTAATATACCAATGGTGTCACCAAAAAAAAAACTACAAGACATTTTTTTACATTACAGTTGTGTGTAAAAGTAAACATTTCTGCTTTGTTAAGAATGTATAAAATGAACATTTCTTTGATGAAATGCCTATTCATTTGACAAGTCCAGGTAAGCATTTTGGGAACCTTGTTTGTATATGAAGTGTGATTTTCTCAAGAGCCAGAGTAAGCAGGCTCTTTGCAGTTATGTTTTGGAAGAAGGCAATATGGCCTAAAAATAAAATCTCAGATTTTTTTCAACCTATACCCAATTTACAATTTTGACTACAATTTTTTTTTCTTCAAAAAAAGCAAATGCATTATTCAAATAACTTTTATTTTAATAATACCAACAAACAGAAGAACAGCACACACATTTCTTGAAGTAATTTAGAACTGGAACCGTTCCCGAGTGCTGCTTAGTGGCTACTCACAACTCTTAGTAGTTTGTAAACGATGAATCTCTCCTTGAGTAACAATAAAGTATAAATCTAAGTAAACAAATTTGGGAAAAATAAATAAAAAAATGTGCCTCCTGAAAAAAAAAAAATTACTTGTATACCTGAAGACTTTTAAAACAACACACATTTACAATTTGTAAGCAAATACCAAAACATGAGGTGCTTTTTGTGTCCTTCATTTTTTTTTAATTTATTTTATTTTCAAGCGTCTGGCCTAAGGCATGCCCTATGGCATGTTACAATGCCGCCCCCCCCCCCCCATCCCCCCCCCCACGCTGAAGACCCTCTCTGCTGTGCTCATTTTTAATTGTCATTAATAAGATACAACGAAGGGGAAAAACTGCACAGAGAAAGGGCAGAATATAATGAAATCAACAAAAGAGAGTTAAGCATTTAAATCTATAGCAAAAGCAGAAATATTTATAAATGTCTTATAAATGTAAAAATCATGCTGCTATGCTTTTATGGATGTAGAATAAGAGGGAAAAAAAGACCAGCTAATTAAATGAGCTCAGTGCTATCAGGTGTTGTCTGATTGGTTGGAACAAAAACCTGCAGCCACAGGGGGTCACCAGGACCGAGGTCAGGAAAAACGGCTTTACACCATTCTCTGTATAGAAAAAAAGTATAAACTATCAATACTGTGACACTAACTACAATCACACACTATATAGCATAGACTAATTTGGGTAAATATTTAAAAATATTTCACATTTTAACATTTAATTTATGCATACAAAGGACTCACTTTCAAAGTGACACATACATATACATGCAGATATGCATGCTGTGTGCACACCGTGTGTCTGTTATATATATATATATATGACGTGTAAACTTTTTAAGTATGCACTTGAAATTATTTATGCAAAATTAAATTAAATAAAATGATATTTTTAAAAAATAATTTACTGTTTAGCTGCTATTACTGAAATGTGATGGTGTGGGACCAGTATGAGTGTTACAGCTTTGTCTAATCAGTTTAATAATAAAAAAAAAAAAAAAAAACTTCCTAAAGCACATTTTAGATAAACACCATTTTAATTAATTAATTTGATTTGATCAATACTTTGTCATTTAGACACTCGCCTATGGCATTGTGCAGTATGTGCCCAAAGCACTGAAAGTGGTTCCAATTGTTCACTCCAAGAGCTTTAATCATGTTAGTGCCGCTGTCTGTAGTCATACACACGTGTCGCTCTTCACTGAGGTTCTGGTAGGCCGATGAATCTTTCAGCTCCCGGGCAATTATTTTGCCAGTATGGTCACTGGAGAATTAAGATGTTTGGAGACAGAAACTTTGTAGGGTCCAGTCGTTGGCCACAAAATGCACCATCAAACTCATGTATAGCTGCATGGTTTGGATGGACTATCAGTCAGATGTAGTGGAATAAAACAACAGATTCTCCAGGAGCTGGACAGTTTTTTCACGTGTACCGTTGTATACCTGAGACAAGGGTACTTTGGCAAAATACTTTTGGCTTGGTAGTTTGTATCTGGGGTCGATTTTATTTATCCTCTGAATGAACCCTTTTTTTTCTACTGTATATACGCACATCAAATCTTTAGCAATATGAAATGTTACCGCATTTGTAATTTCTTTCCACTGGGGTCCATTCTTATTGTGCAGAATGCAATGTGAAAAGGACACCAGTATTGTTACATGCTTTTTAGGAAGCGTTTGGCAGCCACCACTAGTTTGTTTGACACGCAGAGCTGTACAATCCTACCATTCTGTCTGAAATGCTGAAATATTTTTGTTGTGTTGCTACCTTTAGTGGCCACAGACTTCAGACAAACTTTACAGTGGACAGTGTTTTGTTCTGTGTCAGACTTTGCATAACCAAACTGTGTCCAAATGACTGAGGAGATGCGGGCAGTTTTCAAGACAAACTCTTCACTTGATGACTGAGCTGCCATCTTGCTACTCTGTGTTGGTGTTGGAGGGGGCAGTCCGGCATGCTGTCATTTAAAGAGCCCATCCATTCATCTTTTTCCTATGAAGTTGCAGGTAGCGGAGCCAATCCTGGAACAAGAAGCCCGAGGCAAGAACCGTCCTTGGGTGGGGCGCCAGCCCTCTAGAGAATTTATGCATAGGTTATAAAGATTATTTTGTGAACTTTGCAGACTCTGTGTTATTTAGCCAGTTTATAGTAAATCACAATTTTCATTTAGTACATCGTCTAAAAGAAAAAAAAATTGAATTAAGTGAGAAAACAGATTTACCACCCAGACTCTAGAAGGAGCTTTCATTTTGAAACAGTGCTACTGAGTTCAAGACAAACACAGAAGGTTGGTGTGTCTGAAAATAAGACTGAATAATGACCTACACTGCACGTCACTTTGAGAAGAAAACAAATGCTGAAATAGCTGCAAATGCTTATCTACAAACTCTCACAGTGAAAGTGATCTATAAAGCAGCTGGTAAGACATACAAAGACAAATGTGCAACCATTTGAAAGTAAAACTTCTGCTGTTTTCAGTGAATTAACACCTGAACTTTGAAACAATGATAGCCGTAGTTACAAAATGACAACCTTGTGCGCATTAGGAGGAGGAGGAGGATGTGCCATGGAGGAAACATAGAAAAAGATGGAATTGTAACAGGAAAATTGTGAACTCCAAGTATAACAATAAGTACATGAAGGACTTTATGCTTTACTTCAGAGAGCTCAGCATCATAATTTAGTGGAGACCAAATATCAGCCCGAGATATCAGCGACAAATTTTATCAGTTGGGCCCTACTCATAAGATGGAAGGTGTATATTCTAGACTGAATATAAAGTTTTATTTTTTTTAACCTTCACAACAGCATCAGAATGCAAATAATTTTTATTTTTAACATCTTTCTTCCTTCAACCGAATATTGTTTTTTCACCGTGATGATTTCTCGCATTGATACCTGTTGGAATCCTCCAGATTTACTTACAGTTCATGTGCAAGTATAGTCAGTACATGGCTTGTGTAGCAGCAGCGTCCTCAACTGCACATGTCACGTAGCTCTGAGCCTAAGAGTGATGATATAGAAATGCAGGTGACTTTAGTGAGAGTGGGAAAAGGGAGCTTCAGCATGCAGGCTCATTTTAAAAGCTTCCTAGCAGGCCAAATATTCAATCATGGTCAGGAGATTTCAGCACTGCTTGACTCGGGGGCTGCCAAAAATTTTATTTGCACCACTTTGATAGAAACATTAGATATTACTTGGATTCCATTATAAATTAAACCCCGGGTGGTTTTGGTGGTTGATGAATTTCAGAAAACATAACTTGCCCATTTAATTGGCCTTTGCAGAAATAAACTCTGACTTTTTTTTGTTATTCAGTCACTCGCTCCTCAAGCAATTTTGAAGTCTTCCTACTTACAACATCACAATCCTACAATTGATTGGAGCAATGAATAAATTATTCACGTATTGCCAACAAAACTGAAACTTATCATTGCAATAGTCCTTTGCTGTAATTGTGGGGAGAAGTATTTTTTATTGCCCCTACATCAAGACCTCAGCTGTCCCATTAATTTGATGCCCAGAATTCTGTATCCAAAGGGTAAAGTTTGCATCCAGTCAAAACATGAGTATGAAGCAGTGTAAAATTACAGTAAGTTAAAGAGAATTTATAGAATATATATAAAATCCTAAGCCTAAAAGTGCAACGGTGACGTTTTCATGTCACTTTTTTGTCATGCTTTAAATCAGGCTTATTTTAAAACCTACATATCTATGTTTGATATCATTCTTTTCAGAATTTATCGAACTTTAATGTGATGTTGTTAGATTTTCAGATTCTTACTCTGTTTTTAAATTATAAACTAAAAAATATCAAGAACTCACGTCCCATGAGACAAGACTTTGTGCCGAGAGATTTAATCACGCCCAGGGCCAGAAATAAAAGATGAAGAGTGGGACAGCTGCTGTGCCACATGAGATGCAGATCACACAGCACGTCGGCAGCAGCAAACCAGCAGCTGATCGAGCAAAGAGGAGGTAAAAAAGAAAACTATTTGTTTCCCATTGTATCACCGTTTAAGAGGGGGTTTTGGAGCAGCGACTGCGTCTCCTTGGGGTGCGTTCAGCCCCCCTCTTCAGAACACGAGTGGCACAGAAGTGAAGTGGCTGGCATGCAAAGCGAGCAGGGGGGAATCCCCTAGTATATATATATATATATATATATATATATTTGTCAAGGAGATGGGTGGCCATATAAGTCCCATGTTGATTACAGAGTTAAATAAAATTACAATGAAAACCAAATATGTCATTCCCCTCATCTCTACCTTATTAAACTAAGTCACTGGATCCCAGTATTCATAAAGTTAGATTCACATGGCACCTAAAGTGTAATTTGTATTAATAAAAAGAATGATTATAAAACCACCTATAATGCTACTATTGGACAGTACAAATAACAGGTAATGCCATATGGACTGGCTAATGCACCTGCAGTCTTTAAGTTATTAGTTACTGACATTTTCCATGCCTGTTAGGTTTCTGCAAGAGTTTTGTTCCCTGGCTTGTATTAATTGTGGTCTACCTAATCATGTGCATAAGGTGCCCCAACACTGGACTGTATGTAGGGGAAACTGGTCAGACACTGTGCCAGCGAATGATCTCGCATAGATTTCATATTAATCAGAACAGTATTGATCTTCCGGTGGCAGCACACTTTAACAGTAATGGCCACAGCATAAACGATCTGAGGGTCACTGTGCTTATGGGTAATTTCAAGACCCAACAGGAGCAGAGAGAATGGGAATACAAACTTATGCTTAAATTCAACACTCTACAAAATGGTCTAAATAGAGACAAGAGTTTTATGACCAGATATGTGGACTAACAGACTGATTGACCAGCTGACTACATCAGTGGCCTATCTTACAGACAATGCACTTCAAAAAACCTTACAGGACTATTTCTAGTGATGGTTATCTTATCTCTACATTTTATTAGTTCATTGTTCTCTTCTTTCAGGGTTAAGTCATCTAAGGTTTATTAATTTTGCTAACATTTGAACAAAAAGGTTGTTAGGGTGAAAGAAAAAAATCACTTTGCTGTCCCAATATAAGCTACAGTATTTTTCAGTTTCTTTGTTAAACCTTACCTGATGAAGGGGCCTTAGCTGCCTCAGAAGCTTGCATTTGTAATCTATTTAGTTAAGCAATAAAACGTGTTATTTCACCCTACATCTCCTGTCTCCTGTCAATCTATGGCTAACATGGTACAGCACTCTACTGCTATGTCATAAATCGAGGAATACTTCTTAATGAAATGCCAATGAGGCTTCTCAAGGTAGTTGGGGGGCCGGCCCTCAGAATGACAAACTAGTTAATATAGTTAAATGTCCCAAAAACCAGGGCTGTGGAGTCCGAGTCGGAAACAGTTATTGGGTTACTGGAGTTGGAGTTGGTAACAATGCACCGATACTGACTACGAACTAAATATAAATTGTAATATAGGGTGGTAACATTTCTTAATTCAACTATTTTTTTCTTCTAGCTTTTCAGATATAGCCTATAGTTTTCTGTTATGTTTAATGCTGCTCAATATTTCTCACTTCTTTAATAAAAAGCCCTAAAGACACTGCTACATCCTTTACACCTACTGTATACTTTAAAAGGTCAGGGTGCTAAAAATTAGCCGGATCATTCACGTTGGCAGGGATGAAATGCCTCATATATACAGTATGAGTCAAATTACAAACAGATCTACCATAAATTGATGAATTGGAGTTGGAGTTAATGGTTTTATGTACTGATTCCATAGCCCTGCCTAAAACTGAAACAAATAGCCACATGAAAGGAGCGACTTGTCATGCTTTGTAATCTTTATTATTATGATCTGAAATAAAGGAGCACAAAACAGAAAAAAGCACTTAAAAATAGGCAATCAAGCAGCAAAGGAGTCACAATACTGAATCCAAAACAATGGTCAAAACAGAGCAAAAAAAAGGTAAAAAGACAATAAATAAAACAGAAAGGCAGAGGGGCAGGTGGCTCCTCTTCGGGAAACACACAGAACATAGCAGAATGAGCAGAGGCAATTAGAAATTAAATAATATGAAAACTGATAAATAAATAGTTACAGAAATAGTAAACATAAGTAACAATATTGACTTTAATAAAACAATTAAAAATGAATAGATAAAGACAAAAACCTTGGCTGAAACATAACAGTTATGACCAAGCCATAGACTGAATATCACAAATTAAAACAAAGAAATAGCCAACTTACAAAATGGGGTATCACAAAAGATGGGCCAAACACTAAAAGTCTGGAATAGCTAATGTCTCAGTCGCTTGCTGGTAGCCTGCTAGGTTCCAATAGTAGCCCTATTAGCTGCTCACCTACAGCACTGGGAGGCCTGCAAAATAAAAAATAAAATCAGAAATACAAGAAAAAGGACATTTATGACTCCAAAAGAAGAAGTCTACAAAAAAATGCACAAAAACTAGAAAACTTCCATGAACTGCAGCGCCACCACAAAGAATCTATATAATACACACTGATTCTGACCATCCAGCAGTTACACTTTGTTGGGCGTATTTGGCATTAAATGCTCCATCAGTTGGAATGCATCTTGTATTTCAACAGATGGCACATCTTTGACATTAGCACTGTTGTTGAGAATCCTAGAGCAAATGATATACAATCAAGACAACAGACTAACACTATAACTTAACAAAGGAAAACTTACCTGGAGAAAATACTGTATAGGAAACAAAGAATTATAGAGGAACTACTAAACTCATTCGCATCCATTAAACAGTCTGATGATCAAAATGAGAGCAGGAATAAATGATGTTGATGACTGACAAATTCCACTAACAGCTATAAAGAGAACACACTGACCATCCAAGACTGAAGTTTGAGACCCCACAGTCTGACAATCAATGGCTCCCAATGGGATTAGTACTTCCTCCATCGATCATTTCTATTTCCTACTTTTTTCCATTTAAATGTACACCATCTGCTGGAATGAAAAAGGCAATGAATTGTGTAAGTAAATACAACTAATGTCTTGAAATGGGTGCGTCAAGAATGATATCCTGGAATGAGTGGATCATGAGTGGCATTGTAGGCAATGCGGACTGTTGATTTCATTCCTATTACTCCTAGATGACACTTCTAGGGCAGCATGGTGGTGCAGTGGTAGCGCTGCTACCTCACAGTAAGGAGACCTGGGTTCACTTCCCGGGTCCTCCCTGTGTGGAGTTTGCATGTTCTCCCCGTGTCTGCGTGGGTTTCCTCCCACAGTCCAAAGACATGCAGGTTAGGTGCATTGGCGATCCTAAATTGTCCCTAGTGTGTGCTTGGTGTGTGTGTGTCCTGAAGTGGGCTGGTGCCCTGCCCAGGGTTTGTTCCTGCCTTGTGCCCTGTGCTGGATTAGCTCCAGCAGACCCCCATAACCCTGTGTTAGGATATAGCAGGTTGGTAAATGACCGACACTTCTACCCTAACATGTAGGCACTAGACCACCAGGGCCATCTGGTTGTTAAATAAACGCTATATGTTTTGTCATCAGTCATGTCCTTCACTTATGAAGAAAGCTCTGATTGACAGCAGCACTCCTGAAGGCAGGACTGTGGTTTGCAAAATGAGATTGGAGACAACAAGAAAGACAAGAGAATGAGAGGAACAATTCAGACCGTCAACTTTCACAGCCTTATCTGTTCCGCGTCTGCCGATATTCGGGCTGTGCAGAGCAATATGCGCCGCTTCCAGCCAGCTGCCAGGAGCAGCATTCTAAAGACTACAAATAAGCATTCCTGTGAGAGCAGACTGGGAAAGGGCCAGGCCTCTTCAGGGGCTCCATGGGAAAACTCACATTACCGTGGCATGTGCTGCTCGTGCTCTGTGATTGTAAACAGGGGAGACGCTAACCTGCTCCTAACAATTTGTACGCTGATCCAGGGCTCTGAAAAGCAGCTTTGTGAAAGACAATTGGCTCTGACGCATTGGTGCCCATGAATGTCGTGAATGAAGTTCCCCTCTCTGTGTTGGTCCATTAGTTTTGTTGGCCCTTCCTCTTTAGCTGCTTTCTTCAAGGCTCATTAAACTATCAATGAGTTCACTATGAGTGGCACGTGCGCTGCAGTCGGAGCTGTGACTGCCGGCCTGGAACATACAACCAGCATGGCCGCTTTGTTCTGACCCCACTAAACCAACTGAACCAGGGGTCCCCACTTGTAGCAAAACCAAGCAGATATCAGATCTTTGGCAATCAGAAGATGTCCTGTAAGTCAGACTCCAACAACAGTAACGGGACGAGTACTACGGTTGTGTGTTGGTCGGACACACAAGAAAGAATTTTACAGTGCTCTGCACATTTGACTGTCAACAACTGCTGTGCTCACTTTACCATCCAGTACTGAAGCCCCTTAATCAGCTAACGATCACAGGTTAGCTCGTATCTTGGCCATTACTGGTGTGGCAATTTACCAAATCATTCTTTAGCTGGCAGTGAAGGCTGGAGAGGAGCGAACTGCTTATGAAATGGATGAAGTGCACTTTATCGAAGTGTTTCTAGCAGTCCTTACATATGGGCTCCGAGGATGTGGTGGTGCACATTAGAGGCCAGCAGCAGTGTGCTCAGGCTCTGGGAGGGCACAGGTTCATGCAGTAGTATCGTAGCTCAAACAGGCAGTTCTGGGGTGTTAATGGGGAGACTGGCCAGACCTGCATTCAGAAGGTTTCCTCATTAGTGCTCTAGGGTTTGCAATTAAGGTACCAGCACCCATGGGGATAAAAGCAACCTGAACCGAGAGAGAAGGGAGATCAAACATGAAGGAAACAATGGAGGTTAAAAAGAAAGAAAACAAAAAAGAGAAGTGACAGAAGGCTGAGCCGGTGCTGTTGTGGGAAGGAAGAAAGAAGGAGGTCGTGAAGTGGGCCCTAAGAGGAGCGAGTGGACGGCAGGATCACTCTTGCTTAGCGCTGTAGTAGATGGAGTGACCAACCGCTCTGATTGGGCTTCTGCTGAAAGCCAAAGGGTGGCGGTGGGACAAGAGAGCAGACCTGATGGGTTCCTTGCAGACACACAGGGATAGTGGCAAAGACACAAGCCAGTTTAAGTCATGCACTTGTAAGGCTTGCTGTGTGTGTGTCCATATTGCCTAGTTAATCCTCAGTTTATGTCTACTGATGTCCCGGGTTCAAGGGAGAATGCAGGCTGCAGGCAACCCAGACATTACTGAGGATTATGGGAGTGTTGTGATGGCCTAGACCAGCTACCACAACCTTGTCAGTCTACTGATCAACACCTTGGCCACTGTCATCAGTGAGTAATCACTCAGTGTCTCAGCCTACTCTGTTTCATATTCTCACATGGAGAAACTGGTTGTGACCCAGGACCTTTGAATCAGAGATGATTACTTATCCAACTTTGCTAAATTAAATTTCCCATCAGCCCTATGGCCAATTAGTTTTTGAACTGTGTAGTGGTCTGGTGCCGCTAAGATTCACACCATCGAGAAGATGGTGATTTATTTAATTTTTTTTAGTGAAGATTCCAGGGACACACCCAGCCTTGGCCCGACTGTCACGCACTCACAAACAGAGACAGAAAGCCACCGGAAATAAAACAGCAAATAAAGAATGTATTAACAATAATAAATGAAAACAACGATCCCACCCCAGTTCCCCTTACGGTGATTATAGATTAAATAAAATAAACCACACACAGTAAAGTCCATGAAAAAACGGCAACAGATGTAATGTAAAGATGAAGATAAATAGTCCAGGGATCTGCACGATGAAGGTGATTGTAAAGATAGTCCTACCAGTAGTTCCTGAAATGGTGAAGACAGGTGGATGGTTCAGGAGCGCTCCTTTCTTCACAGGATGGCCATAAATCCCCAGGCAGTCCTCACGTAACAGGCAGACAGCAGACAATCCAGACCCCGACCAAGAAAAGATCCAGGACAACAATGAGAAAGCACAACTATCAGACAAGAACTTCAGACATGAACCACAAAATACTTTTTTTTTTTCCTTGGTGTCGTCGGCCTCCTTTTTAAACGCCGCTTTGGCATCCTTGAACCCAACAGCCCCTGCACCCTCAGCAGGAGACCAATTAGAGCCGCTGAAAGGACTGCTGGGAGTTGCAGTTTTAAGCCCCAATAGCACAGCTACAACTGCAAGGCAGGCTCTCTCTTTCCCTCCATCTCAGCCTTCATTGCTTTTGCTCCTCTCCTTTCAGTCTCTCCGTCCCCTCTTGGCTCCCCATCTTCAGTAGTGGGACTTGAACTCAGGATCTTTGTAGTACATGGCGGCTTCACAGGGAACTCCCTTTAGGAAAGTGGTGTAACCATTCGCTGCTGCCTCCCAGGTTCACTTCCGCCCTGTCCATGAGGAGACGTCAAATAGAGAGGGTCAAAACCCCCTCTATGTGTAAAGTACTTGGGGCCCTGTTATAACCTAGGACTACAGCTAGTGTGAACAGAGACCACCAGGACTACTGTCCATGGCAAGTTAGGGGTTCAGTGTGAGGAAGTTTTCGATTGCAGCCTTATAACCAAAACAAGAGAGGATGTAGAGTTGGTAGGTGAACCAGCAAGATGTTAATGGAGTCAGAGAACAGTGGCTGCCATAGTATGATTATTATGGATTTAGGGGCAAGCCTTCCCATGCCTTGGACTGCAAAATGAATGAACTGCAGTTCACCCCAGGGCCTGCGTAAGGACTCGTATCTTGTAGCCACTACAACCTGGCACATTTATTAGACTCGGCAGCCTTTGACAGAATTGGTGAGAAATTCTAAGTGCTGGGGAGAGAAGATGGCCTTGACCGGTCCCCAGACAAGTGGCTTACATGGCTGGACTCTGAAACAAGCAGCCCTGACTTAGATGAGTAAGGCCTCAGCAAATGTCTCACTGCTCACAATCTGATAAAACGAGATTTTCAAGTATTAAATGTAATTTAGAAGAAGAACTGGTCAAACTAAAGATTTTCCTAACTTTGGCTTTAGTCCACACTAACGTTGATAAGTTTTTATTTCAATTGGCCTTACATCCACACCGAAGCAGCATTTTTGACCAACTAAGACAAAGCTTTTCAAAATTGTTTTGTAAAGTGCATCAACCTGAAAATGCTGGATATCAAATTTCTGCAGCTCCGCGATTCAGTAGCTCCGCTGGACAGCCAATTGGGTTGCAGGTTTTTGTCACCTGGTTTGCTTGACTTGAGCCAGATCACCATCCCCCAATTCTAATCTTAAACCGAGTTTAAGCAGGTGTTACTACTGCCGTATAACATACAGTGACAACCTCCTCAATGAAGACAATCTCTGGAGGTCTGCAGCCAGACTCTGCTGGGAAAAACTGTGCTTTTTGAAAATGCTGACATTTTACTGTCAGGTAATTAGGTGCAGTCTTGTTGTGACAATTTACTCTTTACTGTGCGAACAGCTTAGTCCTTTCTTCTTAGGTAGACAAATACGATTTATTGTCACAACAATTTACATGGTATATGACTCAATTGAGGCAGCATGGTGGCGCAGTGGGTAGCGCTTCTGCCTCGCAGTTGGGAGACCTGGGGACCTGGGTTCACTTCCCGGGTCCTCCCTGCATATATATTATATTTATAAACAGGAATTATAAGGAGGAGTACAATGGTACAGACATGTATAACATACTCGGCAGGCATCTCTTATGAAGGTTTACTGTGTACACATGGTGAAAAAGGTATAAATTGAATAAAGTGGTAAGTAAAGACTGCAACTGTTCAGTAGTCTGATCATTTGGTGGTTCTAACGGCGTGATATGGTATGCTAGACACTAGTGCTAAGGAAAGTCCTCGACTCGGATAACTGGAATCTTCATCGGTCTTCTAAGCAGTATCTGGTGTAAATGTCATGGACGCAGGGAACCTCACCACTGGCACAGTTACTGAATGACCTAAGCACTTGTGGACTCTTGCCAAACTTCTTCAGTCTCCTGCGATTGAAATATGAACAACAAGAAATGAGAAACTGCTCATCACTCCAACTTCAGCTCTGCTAATGGTTTTGTAGTGTGTGCTACTGCTCACTTCCTTTACTCCACAATCAGCTCCTTGGTCCTGTTGATGCTGAGAGGGAAGGCATTGTCCTGGCACCATTATTTTTGGGTGTTTACTGCTATACTGTAGTCCCATCTTGTATCATTAGCCAATTTGATGGTCACATTTCAGCTTTCTGGCCACACCATCGTGGCTCTACAGGGAGCAAAGGAGAGGACATCCTGTATTGTGGGTTAGCGAATTTGAAGTTTTGGTCCCTTTTCTGCTCATTTGCCACCAGCCCAACAGAAGGTTAGACACCCAACTGCACAGGAAAGAATGGAGGCTCAGAGTCCCGAGGTACCATGGGGTTGAACGAAGAGCTGTAATCAACTAACCTCACTCTCACATAGACACTCATCTTGCCAAAGTGTCAGTCATCAATAGAAAATGCATCAGCGGTGGATCTGTGGTAGCAACTGAAGATGGCAATGACCAGATAACGTGCTTGACATTTCTCTCAAAGCCCTTGCTGATGACAGAAGAAACAATAAAGAACAGAAGAATAAACAAAATGCAGCCAAGCTGTTTAGGAACTCAAAATATAGCCGTCATACATGATGCCAGGCGTCACGGTGGCGCTGTGGTAGCGCTGCTGCCTCGCAGTAAGGAGACCTGGGTTCGCTTCCTGGGTCCTCCCTGCGTGGAGTTTGCATGTTCTCCCTGTGTCTGTGTGGGTTTCCTCCCACAGTCCAAAGACATGCAGGTTAGGTGCATTGACGATTCTAAATTGTCCCTAGTGTGTGCTTGGTGTATTGGTGTAAGTGTGTGTGCCCTGCGGTGGGCTGGCACCCTGCCCGGGGTTTGTTCCTGCGTTGCGCCCTCTGCTGGAATTGACTCCAGCAGACCCCGTGAGCCTGTGTTAGGATATAGCGGGTTGGAAAATGACTGACTGACTGATACATGATGCCATCTTAGCTCTGCAGCAGTATGCATGGGCACGCCTTGAAACATTCAAATATTTTGACAAGACTCCCAGTCTGTATTTTCCATGGCTTTGGCCATCCATTACTCATTCCTAACCTTTTAAAGCAGTTGTACTCCACCATGTGTCCAGACAAAGATGTTAGATCTTCAATTTATTTTGGGTTCTCTCCCACAACAAACGTCATTCTATGTGGGTCCAATAGCAAAGATTTGCACTTTTTTGGAATTTTAGAGTGGATGTGAAATGTTTATAAAAATGTAATGTAGATGGAAAACTTAGGGAGAACAGCATTTTCAGAATTATCCATTTTGGTGTGGACTTAAGAATGCACCATGACAGAATCTGGGACAGCAATGTCATCTGTGTATCAAGAACAGCTGGGCTCCTTGAACAGGACACTGGTCCACGCCATAAGGCTGGGATAATCCTAGGCTAGGATCGCAATCCAGCTGCATATCTGTGGGCTAAAATGCCACGAGTAGACATTGATCCTCTTGCTGTTAAACTGGTGTGCTTAATAAAGTGGCCATTGGGTGTGAAGTGGTCTGCCATCTTAAGTGAGGCCAATCCAATAAGATCAGAGAGTTAAATGGCAGCCCACAGTCTCATTTGCACCAAGGTTCATGGTCCAAAAGAGGCTTTGAGGGAAGAGTCACTCCAGGAACAGAGACTTGGCTAAAAAAGGGCCTTGTGGGAACAGGAGATGAAGTGTGGGATGTGACAGCCACTGGGGGGCTCCTGGCCCTTCTCTTTGTGTGTCTGCTTCATGCTTCAGTAGTGCACAGGTTCTCAAAGGTGGCCCTGAAGACCCTCAGAAGCATCTCATTCCAGCTCCAGTGGGCCCGTGAGCAGACGTTGGTTGCCTTCACTTCCAGTCCTTTCACGAACTGAAAGTCGTTTTCTCTGATTTCTAAATTTAGTCTTCCAAGTCAGAAATCCCCGGCAGTGTTTGTATTTTATTTTCACATTTCCAAAAGAAAACCAAAACATTATATAAACAAATTACAGTGATTTAATTGTAACATGTACTTTCATGTTTAGTTCCCCCTTATTTCTTTGTGAAGAACAAAAAATG
Organism: Erpetoichthys calabaricus; assembly: GCF_900747795.2. NCBI lineage: Eukaryota > Metazoa > Chordata > Cladistia > Polypteriformes > Polypteridae > Erpetoichthys > Erpetoichthys calabaricus. The sequence goes on from NC_041408.2 coordinate 32,186,239, forward strand.
GGCACCAGGGTGACAAAGTGGGTAGCACTGCCACCTAATTGGTCCAGTTACCTGGCTTGGAATCTTGTTGTCCTTGTGCTGGTGTGGGCTTTCCTCATCACATCCCAAAGATTTGCAGATTAGGTTAAAGGGAGACTAGAAGTTAGCCTGAGTGTGAGTGAGCAGGCCCCTTTGATGGGCTGACGTCTCACACCCAGTGCTACTGGGAAAGGCTCTGGACCCACTGCAAGCCTGAACTGGATCAAGTGGGTGTGAGAATATTACAGCAAGGACTTTATATAAGAAGAGGTCACTCTCTCCACCCTAGGGCATCACTTCCTCCTTACTTGATGTTCACAAATATTGAGTAAACATGGCCCCTGAGGCGCTGCTCTCGGCTGCGCTAGTTGTCACCTGTGTGCATAGAATGACATCCCTTCACCGGCACCCAAGCTCTGCTCCTGTGTTGTTTAAAGCTAACAGCTGCCATCCTCCCCACTGACTCACCACACACACACTTTATTTAAGCCTCTCTTTGGCCTTCATTTGAAGGTTTAAAGTCTCATCGTGTCGAATCTTTTCTCATGTCTCATACCCCATTGGCCAGGAAAGAATCTTGTCATTTTCTTCTGGACGTATTCCAAATGCTGGTATGTGCTTTGTATGTAATATGGAGGACGAAATTACACACAGATGTGGTCCCACCAATATGATGTTCTGTTAGGTTCTCCGTGACCTGCATGCCAGACAGAGTGGACGCTCTGTAACTCAACATCCTATTAGCCTTCTAAATGGCTACTGTAGAACATCTGGCTGTGCACAAGGAAGCTCGGGTGATTCTCCAGCACAAAACCTCTGACTGTCTAACTGTAATTATCCACTGTAATAATAAAAGGATAAGTATCCGTATGTCTGTATGGTTGCTATGTCTCTGTCATTCCAACAGGGGCGCATCACAAACATTCGTAGTAATGTATTTTATTCAGAAACATCTATGCAGTTTTAAATGCTGCTTATTAAACATTCACTCTCTTGAAGTAAACCTGCTTTGGTAAATGATATAATAAGAAGTACAAAATCTGATTTGTGTCTTCTCACTGAACCCTGCCTTAGTAATTCTGACACTGTTCCCCTAGCTGAGGCGTCACCAGACGAATACACATTCCTTCATAAATCTAGATAGATAGATAGATGGATACTTTATTAATCCCAATGGGAAATTCACAATCTGGAGACACTTGTCAAGGAGGTGGCCTTGAAATAATTAATTGTGACAAAATGCAAACTGCTTCTCAACATTTAGATAACTTCAAATTCTGTGAGGCACTCATCTATATATATAATTCACTAAGCCGCCACCAGCGCAAGCAAGACACCCATGGAAGCACGCAGGATGGAGCCACGCCCACCAACTCTAAGACCATTGGATACGACAACTTGCAGAGCCACGCCCACCAACTCAGACGCAGCAACTCACAAAACAGGGCGTCATTTGCGTTCGTCTCTGCTACACTCCACATGCACCTCTGAGCCACGTTGACTTTTCATTATTCTTTTCGGTTATGACGCACGACCGCGTCCACCATCACAAACTGTTTTACACGTCATGGTCTTAGAGTTGGTGGGCGGGTCTCCATGAGTTGCTCTTGTGAGCGGGCACATGACCAGGCGGTGTGTATGCTTCGAGAACGAGGGTGGATGCGGCAGGACCATCTAAGAAGAGGCATGTTTGTCGCGGATGTGAATCGCTGTATGCAACATGTAAAACAGTTTGCAAGAGGTATCCCATGGTCTTAGAGTTGGTGGGCGGGTCTCCGTGAGTTGCTCTTGCGACCGGGCACATGACTAGGCAGTGTGTATTAGTGATGTGTCGTTTGCGAACGAGCCGGCTCTAAGAGCCGATGCTTTGAAGCGAACGGGAGGAGCCGATGCCCGTTGAGCAGAGCCGAAGCTTCAGTCGCTCCTGCTCAGCTCTGCTGAAAATCCATTCAGCAGGGACGGGACTTTACTTATATGGTCACACAGAACATTCGCTCATAATGCCGGCTCGTTCACGAACAATACATCGGACTAGGATCGTACCATTATGTGAAAGAAGGAAGGGGGGCAGACGCTCCGAAGACAGCGAGTGTTGGTTCAGGCCAACTGTCTGTGCGACAGACGAGGAGCCAGATTTAAATGCAAGTGCATTGTGAAGAAAAAAAGAAGAGTGAAGAAATGAGTGAAAGCCGAAAAAGAAGCAGCATCTGGCTGCATTTCAGTGATATTGGAGACTGCAAAGCTAAGTGCAGAATTTGTAATATGAAAATATCCATTAGAGCAGGGTCAACAACAAACCTGCACAGACATATAAGAACCACCCATCCATCCATGCAACTGGAAGAGAGCGTGCCCTCTCTCCTACCATCCACTGACTATGGAAAAGAGCCAAGTACTTCTGCTGCAGCATCCACTGTCTTACCGAAAACTGCAGGTATAACACGGTCTTCAGTTCAAACCAAAATAAGCACATTTATTCCAAAACAAATGACGCCAAACAAACAAATAAGTGTCGATGAGGAGCTGGCTAAAATGATAGCTAGCGACTTTTAACCATTTTCCATTGTGGAGGACAGAGGATTTACAACTTTTGTACAGGCCTTAAACCCCATTATGTTCTCCCTAGCAGAAAAACTTTGTCCCAAACAATTATTCCATAACTATATATCTGAGGATGGAGTACAACACTGTGCTTTCAGAAACTACTGCTCTGGAAAAAAGGTAGCATTTAATGACAACAGAGCTGTGGATGAGGCATTTCAAAGAATAAGTGCAGCAGCAGCAAGATGCAACCCCAGCAGCCTGTCTGCTCCTCCATCAGAGGGCCAAGAGGAAGAAATTGGAGCAGGGGCGTGTTCACAGGAACCACAAGTTTCTGCTTTGTGGAGGCTCTTTGACGAAACAGCAACAGGAGACACTGCAAGGAGAAATCCCACAGCTGATGCTATGCTGGAGTTGAGGTCCTATCTTGAGGAGCCCCTCATCCAAAGAGCTGAAGACCCACTGAGCTGGTGGGAGGCCAAGGCTGCAGTCTACCCACGCCTGGTAGCCAGGTAGACTTTGCATTGTCGGTACATCGGTCCCCTCAGAAAGAGTCATCTCAAAAACAGGACAAATAATCACGGAGAGGAGAAATCGCATCAACCCATCTAAGCTGAGGCATCTGGCATTTCTGAATGCCAACCTGGCCTAAAAACTTTTATTCAAAGAGTCATAGTGTTGTGTTGTTGTTGTTGAGTTTAGCCTTTATTTAATTTGTTTGCTGTGGTTTTGTGTTAAGTTGTTCATTTAAAGCTTTTATTAAAATGTTAAACAATAGTAACTGTGTATTTTTTGTAATGAAAAAATGCATAAAAATACGTAATGTCTGAAAACAATGAATAAGAAATTGCTTATACACAAACCATTCATAATTGCTTAATTAGGCTAAAATATAAGCATCCAAGTGATACTAAATGAAGAGTCATTCGGGAGCTGTAAGAGCCGGCTCTTTAAAGGGAGCCGATCCAAAAGAGCCGAAGCTTTGAAAAGAGCCGGAGTTCCCATCACTAGTGTGTATGCTTCGAGAGCGAGGGTGGACGCGACAGCACTATCTAAGAAGAATCATATTTGTCGCGGATGTGAATCGCTGTATGCAGCGTGTAAAACAATTTGTTTGTCGCGGATGTGAATCGCTGTATGCAGCGTGTAAAACAGTTTGCGAAGGGTATCCAATGGTCTTAGCAGTGTCTATGCTTCGATGTGCATCGCTGTATGCAGCGTTTAAAACGCTGTATTGTATGTTGCCCTCTCCAGAGTTACATCTTTTCATTCACCTACAGTCGTATCCTCAAAACCAACCCCATTTGGACAACTGTGTCTTTCAGGAAGTGTTCACCCGTCAATACATAATTATGCGGCGTATGCTACACCGCGGGTTGGCTAGTTTTAAATATTAAAGCAGATTTTAGCTTAACTGTAGTGCCAGTCTACAGATCAGCAGGGCCATATTCATTGTTCATCACTGAATTTGGTAGCCTTTTCTCTGATTTGGCTCTAAATTGTAATCATATAGTGTTGATGGGGGTTTTAATGTACACGTTGATGTGGAAACTGACACTTTTAGCAAATGTTTTACTTATTTGTTAAATTCAGTAGGATTTTGTCAGATTGTCAAAGGTCCAACTCATAATCATAACCACACATTAGATTTAATTACAACTCAAAGAGTTAAATGAAGTTATTTCTGATCACTACTTAATTACGTTTGATTTGGTTCTGCATTTACCAATACACTCACAGATTAAAACAAAGAATTTATAGATACCTTGAGTAAATGAAGTGTAATCGTGGAAAAAAATTTAGATCAGCTAACAGCACAGAGAGATGCTTTGGACACAGTGACTCCCCTTAAAACAAAACTGATCAAAGCACATAGAAATTCACTCTGGTGTAGATGAGAGCACTTGAGCTCTTAAATTAGAGTGTCGAAAACTGGAGTGTAGATGGAGAACAACAAAGCTGCAGGTCTTTCAAACTGAATGGACAGCGTATTAAAAATATAAAAAAGCCCTCTTTAAAGCTCGCTCAGACTACTATTCTAAAATAATAGATAACAATAATAATAATCCTCAGGTACTGTTTAGAACAGTGGCTAATTTAGCAAATGGGATTTCAGAACTACATTACAAAATACCAACAGACATTAGCAGAACAGACTTTATGAACTTCTTTAATGAGAAAATGAAAAATATAACATCGCTTTGCATTCAACATGTTAGAAATTTTAATCCTATAACAGGGCAAGAAGACTTAACTTTAATTTCTAAAATGAAACCTACTACTTGTTCCTTGGATCCAGTGCCCACAAAACTAGTGGATGTTCCTGCAGCGCCTACTCTTAACATTATTAATAGTTCATTATTGCATGGCACAGTACCTGATGCACTAAAAGTGTCAGTCCTCAAATCATTACTTAAAAAGTCAGACCTAGACCCACATATACTTAATAACAATAGACCCATTTCAAATTTACCCTCTCTCTCTAAAATACTTGAAAAAGTAGTCGCCAATCAGTTTCAGTCACACTTTACACATCACAATTTATTTGAGAATTTCCAGTCTGGTTTCCACACTGGTCATAGTACCGAAACGGCACTAACACGTGTTGTAAATGACATTCTGATATCCTCTGATGAAGGAAACTCCACTGTAATGATCTTATTAGACTTAAGCACAGCGTTTGACACCATTGACCACTCTATTTTACTACACAGACTTGAAACTGACATTGGGGTCACAGGCACCGTGCTCGCTTGGTTTAGTTCTTATTTATCAAATCGATTCCAATATGTACAGAATTGTGCTGACAGGACTCCATCATCATACACAGAAGTGAGATGTGGTGTCCCGCAGGGCTCAGTACTGGGACCTTTACTGTTTTCACTTTACACGCTTCCACTGGGATCTATCATTAGGAAACCTAATGTTAATTTTCACTCGTAAGCAGATCTTTATTGTAATATATTTACTTCTGCCATTTCTTTTCTTTACAAAATCTTTGGCAGACCTGGCTTTCGGCCTCAGTCCTCAGTGAGGTGCACAATTCTCAGCACTGCATGGCTGTTTTGTTCTTATTTTGTGAGCTCAGAGGACCCTGTGGGCTTCCTACTCAGGCATGTGCTCTCCTCCCAGGAACATGCCACTTATTAAGTTTTGGTTTTTGCTTTTCATTTTAACATGCTAATAATTTTAATTTAATTACTAGCAGGGATACCCAGAATGCTTATATGATGAAGAACACCATAATAGGAACAAGAAGGGCAGCGATATATGCTGAGCATCAATTGCAGGATACAGAATGTAAGAACAACCAGTAAGTGCTGACAATTGGGAAGATCGTCAGACTGCCCTTCATCAAATAATTGTGCAGAACTCATAGTCACAGTCAAGATCTTACATGTGTAAGAAACTGGAGGAGACTTTTGTTGTGTCACACAATCTCCCCTAAGAACAACAACTGCTTTGACATTAACATGCACATCATATGCGAGCCGACGGAAGGTGAAGAAAAGACGTACTTCAGTGCAGTCAGCATTAACTTCTGAAGATGAAAAAGATCAACTTCACTTCCCCACTGAATTCCATGAACTCTTTGACATCTTCAGGACCACCACCTCACAAGCTTACTCTTAAAAAAGGAACAATCGCCTTAAGGGCAATAAAGGTATAGTCAGTGGTACCTGATGTATGATAACGAATCTCCTTCAGAATATAACTGAACTTGAGGACATCACTGGATTTTTCTTTTTTTACCTTTATGGGCTTGTCTATTGAAGATCAATAAAAGTGTTTTAAAATGAAGAGAATTGAATTTCCGATCCACTTATCCATTGCAATGGCCATTAGTAAAGCTCAAGGATAAACATTCAACAAGGTAGGAGTTTGTTTTTGGATTTGCCTGTTTTTTCTCCTGGACATTTTGAAGGGTTGAATTTGGAAGACAGTTCTCTTCAAGGACCAGCATTTTTACACATGTAAAAACATAAAGAAGCTATTTAAATATTTCTGTGCTGTGCTTTCCTTGACTTTTATATTTTATATCTATTTTTATTACTTGGATACTTGTTTTGTGTAACATATATTTCATGTTTTGTTTTCCTACCATTTTTAACTTGAAGGTCCCCACAAGCCCACATTCAGCTTGTTCCATACTGAGCCAACTCAAGTCATAAAATACTTTAAAATGTCTAGAAGAACTGAAAGATGTTGCTAGCTAGAAAACTTCTGAAGTGTCAACAGCTCCTTATCTTTAACTTGGATTTTATTTTAGGGCTGTGGGTCACATGTAAAAAATTAAAGAGCAACATTTTCAGAAATAGCCCTGGAAATCCAAAACACAAGCTGACGACAAACAGCAGTCAAAAAACAGAATGACCAGGGAGGAGAATCCAGTCCAGATAAGGGCCTTTCAATACGGAGAGCTCAAGACTAGGAGGCTGGCTGGCTGGCATTGACATGTCTGTTACAGTATTATGCGATGGGAAACTTGCATTGCTGTTTTGAGGTTATTTTTATTATTCCCCAAGGGGAATCTGTTCAAACAAATAGAATATGTGTCCAAATGTCTTGTGTACACTGGACGAGTAGGAATTTGTTTACACTTTGATGACCAGGGAAGGTCCCCCTAAGTGTCGGGTGCCTGCACTGCTTCAGTAGCACAAGTGGCACCCCTTTGTATATAAACTGCAGACTTTAAGGAGTGCACACCCATTAGTGTACCGTGACTCATTAGTCACTGTCCTGCGCCTGAAAGAAGACACCGAGTCCAAAGGCTTCAAGAAAACCAACTTTATTCCAATCCAAACAGGAAACAAGTCAGGGTGTTTAGTCAAACGGGAGCTACCACTTCAATACACACAGGCACAGCAAACAAGCAGGGACTGGGCCAGTGAACGGTTATAATGTTCCCCACAACACCCATCGGACGGCAGACATGTTACGGGGGGAGGATGTGAACTTGCAGTTGCCGTGGCTATGGACAAGCAACCCTTGACAGATGCGTCAATCGCAGTTCGGCATTCAGAGCTGTTGGGGAAGGTCTCAAAAGAGTTCAGAAATCTCCCAGTACGGAGTGTATACACTTTTACATTCTTAAACGGTGTGCAGCGGGTAACAGTGCCTGCTCAGTATCATCAGGGTTTGACAATCAGTTCCCCCCCCCGGTGTCCAAACTGCATACCCTTTGTGGAAGATCAGCCCGACTACAGACAGATACCAGGAGCCACAAGGCCAAAAGCACACACTTTTAAGTTCTTTTCCTCAATATAGCACACACACAGTGTGCAAATCACCAACAATGCTCAGTCCTTTTTACTTTACTTTCCTTTCTTCTCTTTCTCTTCCATTGCCTCCACTCCTCTCCCGCTACCTCCCGACTCCGGCACCCTGAATGTACTGAGTTAGCCTCTTTTATATGGCACCGATCATCTTCTGGCAACACTTCCAGGTGGGGCAGAAGTACTGCAGACCAAGGCTCCAAAGGTTTCCAGGCGCCCCCTGTTGGTGGCCATACTCCAAGCCCATGGCCCCAATGCACACCAGGGGGGCTGCCCTCTCATGTCCTGGGGGAGGTACTGCTGTTGACATGTCCTCTCCTCAGAAGGGCATCCCGACCCGCTAAGACCCCCAGCCATCTGCCACACCTTTAACTCTCATAAACAGTGCCCCAGAGTTGACAGCGCCACCTTTGTCACCTAAATGGTTCACATGGTTCAGACTGTAACTTGTTTGCAGTCATCGTTAAAGCGTTTATTCAATATACTGCATGTATTTTTTAATTCATAGCTCAGCATTGTGAGTTTGAACATTTACTTGCCAAGGTTTGGGTTTGAAAGGCTGAGATTCAACATATCGGAGTTAGAAGGACATGGACTGTGGCTTTGTGTAACGATGTCACACCAGACAGGCCAGTAAAGGAAGGTGCAAATGAGCATTCTGGGTGTTCTCCAGTCATTCGAATCTAAGTGTGTGCCATCTGCAGGGCCGGAGCCAATACAGAATTGTGATTTTGAAGCGGTCAGAGACATTTCGGCTGTAAATGAGATGCTGCGTATATCCCTAGTGACATAACAAAGTGGGAATAAACAATTAATACCCACCACTAAAATTTGGTATTAGAAAATCATTTAAATACTTCCATTAATTGATATCGGGGCGGAGTGGTGGCTCTGAGGCTAGGGATCTGCATTGGCAAAAAGTGGCTCTACTTCATTGGGCCCTTGAGCAAGGCCCTTAACCTGCAATTGCTCCGTCTTGGGTATGACGTTAATCTGCATGTAGACCCTCCAACCTGCAGGGAAAAACCTGGGGGTTGGTGGGAGAATTGGCACTCCAGCCACCATAAAAAACTTCACATCTGCACTTGTGTGGTGCTGAGGTGTCACCTGTTGCATGGCTGCACTCGGGTCCTAATCTGGGATCCTGAGTTGGTTTGTCGTGTGGTGGGTGCGGCAATGTGCTGAATCAGCGCCTGCTACTCACCTCTCTATTAATTGATATCAAATTCTCCTATTAATCACCTCTTCTCAAACAAAGCTGAAATACAACTGTATCTTTGACTTCCTCTAACATCCATTCATAGGTTTTCAAGACAACGTATTTATAAAAATCAATGGAGATGGACATGCAGTCATGCAGTCCCCACAGCTGTTGTAGACGGAAAGCTCAATTCACTTGCTAAACAACAACAGCGGCATAAAACAAAATATGAAATCACCAGTAATGCACTTTACCTTATAATCAATGCACAACTGTTGAGAAATTCCCAGAAAAGATTTGTTTGAAATCAACAAAAGATGCTATGCTCCATTTATTCTTCTCTGCAGTTTTCAAGTACAGAATGGAATCGGAATGGCATGAAGTGGAAAGATGAGCACTTATGCCAAGGTGATTTGTCTCTCTAGATGTGAATTCTGGATTATTGATGCAAGTTATGTAAGCTTCTTAAATTCTTTTGTCCAAAATTGAGTGGACAGTAGGGTTCAGATGAATGAGGAGGCAGCCTTTAGTGCCCCCCATGGCGCTGGGTCTGGTTTTCTTTAAAGTGTTCTGTTTTTTTTTCTCACTGTATTATCAAACTACATTCTAGCAAAAAAAAAAAAAAAAAGTCTTCCCATTTTCTTAAGACAAATTTATTCTGCCTTGGCGTCATGGGCCACCAGAGCCAACACGGGCCACATTGAGCACAAGGTAGGTGCTCTGCCAGAGATGGGGAAAAATCAGCAGGCCACAAGGGCAATGAAAAAAGGACCAGGAGATGAAAACGGTCAAAACAGGAAAGACTGGCAACCATGCAACTAAACCCAATCTGTAATCTAACCTCAGAATCCAAATTCCTCAGCCAGAAAGTCAAAGAGGCCAGCAGGAACGGACGTTCTGAGAAAGTAATTTGCTACCGAAAGTCTGTGCCCAAAGGAAAGAGTGAGCTACTGAGGTGGTCCAGGGTCTTGTTTTGGCAAACTGCTTCACCTGTGAGCCTCAACAACAGAGCCAAGAGACAGTTTAGAAAAGACTCACCTCCCGGGCCCACGTGTTGCAGTCCACAGACATCCATGCTTCTGAAATGCTTTTGAGGTTTTCTACTACTTAAGTTGATGAGTTTTAAAAATGCTCGCCTTGCATAATATGAAGGTGAAAGAATGTGGCCAGGCAGCAAAGTTTAATCGGAGTCTGATGAGTCCCACCCTGTTCTATGGCATTCTATGACAGCATGAAAAAAATGAGAGTGAATTAGTACAGATGGGGGGAAAGCAAAAGTGCACTTATTAATCACAAAGTGTGATGCAGCCTGAAAAAAGGGGAAGGAAAAAGACAAAAACGCAGACAGCAGGATGACCTCTCTGTGGAGAAACGCAGAGGCTCTACTCGTAGAAGAAACTCTGCAGAAAAGCTCACGCTGAATTGAATCTGAAATTCCTGATTTGTCCTCAGTAAACGTCATTCTTGTGTGTCTATTTTTTGTAGTGGCAAAGTCACTTCAGTATGCAAAACTGAAGAAGGCAATATGGAATCCAGCTTGTGCTTTGTGGAAGCTCCTGGCCAGAGGTGTCTTTTTTGTGGTGATCTGGTCATGTTTGTCTTTTCTATTGTGCCATGTGGGATTTTGCACCTACTTTTGGCATTTTTTGTTATTTTTCCAATACTGTTTTGTTTTTTCTTTCTTTTTATTTATCATGCACTTATTTTGTGTCAATCTCTGCATGCTGTTGCTGGTCATGTGACTGGGAATTCACATGACACACCAGAAGTCATCGATCACATGCTATATAAGTCAGCAGCGCACATCTGAAAGCATGCATCTAGAGATCTGGGGCCTCATCACTAAACGTTGTGTACGCCCATTTCCACCCTCACATCATGATGGCGTAATGCCACGCACATTCTCACGGTAGCACCCACCCCTTGCGTATGCACTTTTCGCACCCGACATTAAAGCAGTGCTACAGTTTCTGTGTGGTCTCCCTTTTTCAGATTTGCATCAGTGACGTGGAATTTATCAAATATATCGAAATTAACCGCGTATCATTTACAAACTTAATTCACTTGATTATAGTCATTCTGTAACAATAGTACACGGAATGAACAAACTATTCCAAATACCATAGCTGCTTTAGCATTGTTACTCTCAGTGCACTCCTCAGAGTATTTTAACCCATTGTGTGTGTGTGTGTGTGTGTAATCATAGTTGCACAGCAGTTGATCGGAAAGCTCTATGGCGGGTTGTGTCGGAAGCACAGAGGATTATTGGGATACAGCTTCTAGCCCTGGAAGACACTTATAGTACATGCTGCATAAAGAAAGCCACCAGCACCTGCATGGATTCCACTCAGCCATGCTGCAGTCTATTTGTTCCTGCCTCACGCTTGATGCTTGCTGGGACTGGCGCGACCCTGGATGGATGGAATAATTAAATGTTCCATAAACACTTTGAAGAATCCGTGTTCTTACAGCTGGCTTTACATTTATTACAGAGCTCATTGTGTGGCGATTGGTTACGTGGAGAAAGAAAACAGAATGACAGGAATTGGGGGTTGGTACGTTCGACAGAGACAGTACTGCTGCACTACATCATTCCATTCAGGGTTGCGTGTGTCCCCGCAAACATCTTGCGTGAGATAGGAACAAGCCCTGGACAGGGTGCACCTTATCTCTACCCCTGCACCACTATGCCTCCACATATTTAATACATGCTTTAATGCATTTCATCATGAAAATGATATCAAGTATACATCTTACTATTCTAAAATGTTTAAAGAGCTGTAAAATCTTGAATGTAATGTATTCTGTGTGGCGATTAGTGTCTGTGCGCTCCTGTCTATGAAAGAGGAAGCCCATTTAAGAAGCACGTAATGATTAATGACAGTCAGGGAACACGTGCTACTTTAATTACGATAGGATTTAAGAAACTAGTAAATTAAACCTCGATTTTAAGATGAAATTTATGATGTTCTACTTTAAAAACAAAATAAACTATGTGATTAAAGTGGAAATTTTGAGATTAAAGTCTACATTTCAACCTTTTTTTCCTCACTATGTCCCGAATTTCTTTTTCTTTTCTCGGTGCCCTAATACGATTCTGTATGACACTCAGGCGGTGGGCTACAACTCGCCTTTTCACCTCGACTTTGACATCTGCGCACTTCTTTTTTATTTTGGTCACTGTGAGACTTTCTGAACTTGAGAATATTAATAATATGCTTTTCCTTGCCTCCACTTTGCATCTGCACTATCTTCTGTTTGGTTCTGATCCTGACTTTCAGCATGGATACCCACACTTTAATGGCCATGTATGTAAATCAACAGGATAAAATAAAATGTTGGATTTATATTCTGTTCTACCTCCGTTCTTGCCATCCCCTTTTAAAGTAGTTTTCTTGCTCCATATTTTTGGTCGTATTTTATGCTCTCGTTTTGATCTCATTTTGCAGTGATTCATCACATTGACCTTTTTTTTGGTTGAGTAATGTTTTTCAGAACACTGCTCGTCTGACTCACACCACTGAATCGTCGCTCAAACTTAGAGGTGCACCTCATGCCTCACTTTGCGGCTACACAACTAGATGTGAAGGCCTGACTTGAAAAGACTCCTCAGGTAAGGCACACTCTTTGTCCTGACATGCTGGTTTTCGCCAAGTGAGCAGAACAACAAAAGGGAGGAGAAGACACAACATGTGATTTTGTAGCTAGGAGGAACTGGATCGCCACTGGGATCACCTTCAATAAATAAAAAATTTGCTCGATGTGATCATCTTTGTTGCGCTTTTTTCTAAAGGTGCCATTGTTCTACTGCATTCCAAGCAGGCCCGTGGGAGAGTGCTTGAAGGAAAAATGCATCGTTAATCAAAGCATCATTCACCCCATGTGCCATGCAGTAGGGGTGCCCATGACTAAGCAGTGACTGGATATTTGTGCCACAGCAGGTTATAGTCTCCTAAACTCCACAAGGTGAATTCTGCACAAGATGAAGTGAGACCTCCCAGCCAAGACAGCAAGCTGTGTTTTGGGGGATTTTCTAACTTCAGTGACATGCCCAGGCATCACAGAACAAAAAGGAACTGTTCAACAGAAAGCAGAAAACTGCTCAGAACGAGCATGCTGGAGAAAAAAAAATGATAAATTTACCAGACGCCGCCAAAATGTTAATCAAAATCAGAGACCTTTTTGGTTATTTAAAAAAGCTGTGCTACACTGGATAAATACATTTGCCAAAAGTGCTGCCTTTTGAAAACATGACGTTCTCGGACCACTCCATTTTAATCCATTATTCTTAAATTACAAAGGCTAAATATGCTAAAGTGAACCACACTGCCAAATATCTTGTGAATTTGGCAAAATCCCCTTTGTGTAGAAGCCAATTTTTAGTTCACATTCACATTTATTTGCTTAGCAGATGCTTTTATCAAAGTGACTTTCAAAAACATGTCAGCATAATCAAGTAAACGTCAGTCTGGGGGCTGCCTGAGAACAGGTTTTACAGGAGGAGGTGAAAAAGGTGATCATCACGAGTGAAGAGCTCAAAACAAAATGCAAGTGAGTTACAACTCCTATGTTATAAAACGTAAAGGCTGATATAATAATAATAATAATAATTATAATTCATTACATTTATATAGCACTTTTCTCAGTACTCCTGTGCCAGGCCTACGGTGTAGCTATATGCTGCGGCTGCACTGTATGCTGTATCGTTGAAGGCATCACTCCGTATGCACATGCCTGAATGCTAGTTGGTGGTGTTTTGCAGCAAGCAAGGAAAGCGAATGATCCATTAAAATGGCCTCCAGCATCCACACTCCTCTTGCTACACATATTCTTCCACAGGCAAACGTATTTGTCCCGCACATTTTACTTTATTTTTTTTTACTTTTCATACATTTACCAACTTCCAAATCAGAAGACAAACGTAAACATGGTTCAGGAAATAAATAGTTACCAAACTGGCCAATCAGAGTTGTCAGTGTCTGCATCGTGTTCAAGAGGGTTACGTGGGTGACGGCGTACCTACAGCATAGGCTCGATACAGAAGTATAAATCAACCTAAAAAAAGAGTCTTATATAAAAACATTGAGGGGGTCCGGATTTCGAATGGAGGTAGGCAACTTTTTTCACTAGGCAGAATCTATGCATGAAGTGAATCTGGAATGAGATTTGATTCCACACAGAGGTGGCATCACCAGACACCATTCATCAGCAGACCTGAAAGGGTGAGAAGCATTATAAGACTCACACGTGTCTCCATATAGGTACTGACCCACAGACTACTGCGTAGGCAAGCACCAAGGATTTGAACCTAATAGCTGCTACCACAGGGAGCCAACGTGGCCATCTCAAGAAAGACTGACATGTGTCTGTCTCGGCTGGCTGATCACCGGACGTGCCACTGCATTTTGAATCATCTGCAGCAGCTTGGTGGCACATGTTGGTTCCCCTGCCAGCAGACAGCTGCAGTGGTCCAGACATGACAAGATTAATGCCTGGACCAAGATTTGTGCTGCATACACTGTGTCAGAGTTTGACTCTCTTTTTTAAGTTGAACATTGGCATATATGGTTCTGTGTGGAACATTCTGTAATAAATAAAGACAAAAAAAAAAATAAAGTAGCAGGTTTATGTATAATGTTTAGATCTCTAGCACAATAAACAAGCTGCTTCCGGTAAAATGTCATCTATCATTTCCGCCAGTTACTACGGCCAATGGCACAGACTTGCTTGGCTTTAATTTTTATTGACTTCCTTTGTAAGATTCTAAAGCCTTTGCGGTTTCTTTTTTCTTTAACCAAGAGTTATACAATAAAAGAGATGCAAAGTTAGCCCGCAGAAGTCGTCTATGCCATTAGCAGCAGGGATTGATTACATATTAAGAAAATGGCCGAAACAAAAACCTATAGCTACCGCTGTCCTCTGGGGCCCGAGTTCGACATCCCTGTCGAGCTCATCCTGTACAAGTCATAGCCTCCATCAGTCACCAAGTAAATGTAACTGAAGCACAGTATTACATTAAGAAGGACTTAAATGAGAATATCTGATCATCAGAGTAAAAACAAAAGACCTTGAGTTAGTCGCATGGAAATAACGCAGAGTTACTTCAATGATCATTTCAGATTTAATGGCTAAAAAAAAGCAGGTTTAGCTGGCAAGAGGGGCTGATTAATTCATTTGAATTCCAAACTTTAAGAGGCCACGGATGGCTAGATTTAATTCCAACATATGAGACCTTTCTCTTCAAATGTATACATGGAACATTAGAAAAAAGCTAGACGAGAACTTCTTCTTCTTCTAATTCCTCTTCATCTGTTCCAGCATCTATGTGGGGATTATCCATCCATCCATTTTCCAACCCGCTGAATCCGAACATAGGGTCACGGGGGTCTGCTGGAGCCAATCCCAGCCAACACAGGGCACAAGGCAGGGAACCAATCCTGGGCAGGGTGCCAACCCACCGCAGGACACACACAAACACACCAAGCACACACTAGGGCCAATTTAGAATCACCAATCCACCTAACCTGCATGTCTTTGGACTGTGGGAGGAAACCGGAGCGCCCGGAGGAAACTGTGGGGATTATGTTCTTGATTAACAAACAGCTCAGTCCTGCACCGCCTCGCCAGTTTCTTTCAGAACTTCTTTTACTTTATCCATCCAACTACACTTTGGCCTCCCTCGCTTTCTCTTCCCCTGTACTTTCATTCCCATCACTCTTTTGCCCACATATTCAGTATGTCTCCTCATCACATGTTCATACCAATTCGACTTCTTTTTCTGCACTTTCTTAGATATCTCCCCCACGTTTGTTATACCTCTGATTATCTCATTTCTTATTTTGTCCTTTTCCTTTGTAACTTCAGACATCCATCTCAACATCCACATCTAACTTCTTCTCCTGCACTCCCTTTACTGGCCACGTCTCAGCTCTGTATATCATTGCTGGTCTCATCATGGTCTTAAAAACCTTCACCTTAACGCTTGCTTGATTTTTCCAAACTAATATCAAGTCATGTGTTGAAGCTCTTGCTCTCTACCACGCCACTTATTACTTTGTGTTCATGGTTCTGTGTCTGAAGAAAAACTTTCTAAAGTGTGTGTGAAGTGTACTCTTAATAAGTTAGATTTGTTCCCCGTGTTCCTGTTGAAGAGCTCCTTTTAAAGTAGTAATAATAATAATAATAATACAGTGATCCCTCGCTATATCGCGCTTCGCCTTTCGCGGCTTCACTCTATCGCGGATTTTATATGTAAGCATATTTAAATATATATTGTGGATTTTTTGCTGGTTCGCGGATTTCTGAGGACAATGGGTCTTTTAATTTCTGGTACATGCTTCCTCAGTTGGTTTGCCCAGTTGATTTCATACAAGGGACGCTATTGGCAGATGGCTGAGAAGCTACCCAACTTACTTTTCTCAATCTCTCTCTTGCGCTGACATTCTCTGATCCTGACGTAGGGGGTGTGAGCAGGGGGGCTGTTCGCACACCTAGACGATACGGACGCTCGTCTAAAAATGCTGAAAGATTATCTTCACGTTGCTACCTTCTGTGTGCAGCTGCTTCCTGAAGCGACATGCTGCACGGTGCTTCGCATACTTAAAAGCTCGAAGGGCACGTATTGATTTTTGATTGTTTGTTTTTCTCTGTCTCTCTCTCTCTCTCTCCCCCTGCTCCTGACGGAGGGGGTGTGAGCTGCCGCCTTCAACAGCTTTGTACCGGCGGTGCTTCGCATACTTAAAAGCCAAACAGCCCTATTGATTTGTTTGCTTTCCTCTCTCTCCTGACGCGCACTCCTTTGAAGAGGAAGATATGTTTGCATTCTTTTAATTGTGAGACAGAACTGTCATCTCTGTCTTGTCATGGAGCACAGTTTAAACTTTTGAAAAAGAGACAAATGTTTGTTTGCAGTGTTTGAATAACGTTCCTGTCTCTCTACAACCTCCTGTGTTTCTGCGCAAATCTGTGACCCAAGCATGACAATATAAAAATAACCATATAAACATATGGTTTCTACTTCGCGGATTTTCTTATTTCGCGGGTGGCTCTGGAACGCAACCCCCGCGATGGAGGAGGGATTACTGTAATACATTTTATTTATTTGTAGGCGCCATTCTAAACACTCAAGGACACCGAACAATAGACAAAACACAGATTATCAAAAAAAGTAAAATACAAAAATCAAAATCGGACAGAGCAATTGTAATCAAAGAGAAAAAGCAGTCTTAAACAAATGAGTTTTAAGTTTAGATTTGAAAAGTGAAAATGATTCAATATTTCTAAGCTCAGATGGTAGTGAGTTCCAAAGCTGGGGAGCAGAGCAACTGAATGCTTTGCTCCCCATAGTGGTAAGATGGACGAAGGGGACAGTCAAGTGGATGGAAGAAGAGGATCTAAGGGTACGGGAGGGAATGGCAACATGGAGGAGGTCAGACAGATATGGAGGGACAAGGTTGTGGATAGCCTTAAAAGTTAGTAGGAGAATTTTGAATTGAATTCGGAACTTAACTGGAAGCCAATGAAGCTGCTGCAAAACGAGAGTGATATGGTGAATAGAGGGGGTTCTAGTAATGACGCGGGCAGCTGAATTCTGGACCAGTTGAAGCTTATAAAGAGATCTGCGAGAAAGACCAAAGAAAAGGGAATTGCAGTAATCCAGATGAGAAGTCAGAAGGCTATGAACAAGGATGGCAGTGGTGTGGGGAGTGACTGAGGGGCGAATACGATTAATGTTACACAGGTGGAAATATGCAGACCGGGAGATGTTATTGATGTGGGACTGAAAGGATAAAGTACTGTCAAGGATGACACCTGTGGGGAAGGGGAGACAGAGGAATTATCAATAACAAATGAAAAATGATCAGTTTTGGATAATGTTGATTTTGTACCAATGAGGAGAATCTCAGTTTTGTCACTATTTAATTTAAGAAAATTTGAAGAAAACCAGGATTTGATTTCTGCTATGCAATCAATAAGTGAGGAGGGTGGAAAGGAAGCAGTAGGTTTGCTAGTGAGATAGAGTTGGGTGTCATCAGCATAACAGTGGAAGCTAATGTTATATTTACGAAAGATATTACCAAGGGGAAGGAGGTAAATAATGAAAAGGAGGGGCCCCAGGACAGAGCCCACCTGAAGTGACAGCGGTGGGTCGGGATGTGAAAGTTTTAAGCTGAACAAACTGAGTGTGGCCTGAGAGGTAGGATCTGAACCAATCTAGTGGAGTGTGGGTAATGCCAATCGAAGATAATCTATTGAGAAGAGTAGTGTGACAAATAATGTCAAAGGCTGCACTCAGATCAAGGAGGATGACAATAGTAAGAGCTGGGATCCACTGTGCCATTTCTCTTCAGAATTTTAAACATTTTGATTGCGTCACCTCTTAGTCTCATTCGCTTAAATTGTAAAATTTCAAATCCTTCAATCTTTCCTGTTATATCATCTCAAACTTCGCACTGCTGGAATCTACAATAGTTCTACTCATGATAAAAAAACGACGAAAGAATGGAGACAATCACGCCAGCTCTTACTGTAAGTCCATGGCCGCTAATCAGTCACCATCACAACGTAGTTATGGCAATCATCCATTCATTATCCAACCTGCTATATCCTAACTACAGAGTCACGGGGGTCTGCTGGAGCCAATCCCAGCCAACACAGGGCGAAAGGCAGGAAACAAACCCCGGGCAGGGCGCCAGCCCACCGCAGATGGCAATCAAAAAGCATCATGTTTTGTCTGGGATGATACTTTTTAAGGAATGCTGGGAATATAGAGAAACACTGCAAATAGTTGATCACAGTTAAAAAGTATAAAACTACACTCATCTTTGGTGCATGGCAATCAATGGCCGATGTATGCCAAGCTCATTTCTGACCTTCATTACTGGCTTTGGCACAGACCTGCAGCCTGTCCATTAACTTTCACCAGAATATACAGACTCCACACAAACAGCATGTAGGTCAGGATTTGAACCAAAGACCCTGGAGCAGTGAGGCAACAGTGAAGCCCTCTGCTGACGCTTATGCTTACACCTCTCACATATGGATTAGGCTTCTCTCATGTGCTGTCTGGATTTTACAATGGCATATCCACTTCTTTTTTGTTTTTTGTATGACTTCTGTTTCGATCAGATGAACTTGGCTTGAATCACACACAACGCTAGCTGTGCACTAGATTTGAGCTGCTGGGTGGGACTAATTTGGTGGTCTGCTTAAATGAGAAAATTACAGCCATCTGACACACAACACACGGCCTATGTCAGCCAGTCACAGACTTAAAATGTGCTACTCACATACGGTGCCACCAAACCAACATTTTTATCATTAAACAACATATGAAAGTGAGTACAAATTGGCTGCCAAGGCTAGAGGTAGTTCATGAAGATGGGAAATGTGAAGAAAAAATGAAAACAACAACAATGATTAAAATAAATATATTAGGGTGCCATCTACCAAATAAAACTGACCGTGTCACTCTTGGATGCTGTTTTACTTCTTCACAGGATGCATCTTCATAGTCCAACATGATGACTGTGTCCCGTGATGGACGGGGGTCTTGCCCTGGATGGATTCCTGCCTTGTGTTGCTGTTGTCATGAGAAGAAAAGACAAAGATTAGGAAACTACAGCCATGCATTTATTTGTACCCCAGTGACCTGAGGTTAGATTAAGGTCACTGTCTCTAGTGCATATCATAAAGGGCAACTGAAGGAGCGTAGCACCAGGAAGGGCATCATGCTGTAAAAACCTCTGCTCTGATACCTCCAAAATATTAGGTAAGCCCAGAAAATCGTCATTAAACAAACCAAGAGCAGCAGATCTACTTGTAGATTTAAAAACAAGACTGTGTCATGTAAAAATAAGTATTACCCGGTTGAAAATGACAAATGAGAAACACTCCTTGTGTTGATGAGTCAGTGATGACTCAGGCCAGCAGTCGCTGCCGTACAACAGAATGGAATGATTTGTCCACTCATCATTACAAGCAAATTTGCTAATGGAAATTAACAAGTTCTCCCAGCAAGGATGCAATTGTATGGTCACGCTTCACACTCCTACTGGAAGGAATGAATAAGAGTGACCAACTGGACAGCAAGTGACCCAAGTCCACTGTCATTAGTCGGAGCCTTCCATTTTTTGACTCCCATTTCGCTCAAGCTGGTGTTAGATAGATAGATAGATAGATAGATAGATAGATAGATAGATAGATAGATAGATAGATAGATAGATAGATAGACTTTATTAATCTCAAGGGGAAATTCAATGTTAAGGGTAGTAGAGGCCAGGGAACAAGAGAACTAAATCTGGCCAGGGCACTAAGCAACAGCAGGGCACACTAAGTCAACTACCATACCCACCACTGGATATAGGAAGAAACAAGGGAACTGGGAACAACCAATGCTGGCAGTGGTGATAACAGGAATGGAACTCTGAGCCGGGAGGCAGCAGAGCAATAAGAAACTTCACCCCGCTGATATCAGAGCTAACGCTCCCAAACCTGATTCATCCAATTCAGCGTCACAGGGAGCAGAACTGGGCACAGGACAGTAAACCCTGTGACTGTACAACCCACTCACATACATGTGACATCGAGTTCACTAAATCTCCTTCTTTATCTGCTTTTATGTACACTTCTGGTGTGCATTAATAATTTCCACATGATCCATCCATCCATTATCCAACCCACTATATCCTATTTTAAACACATCACAGAAGTTGATCTTTGGGAAGGATGTGTATAGTCAGTCAAAACGAGCTACTGGTAAGAATATTCTAAATCAAAAGGGAACAGCCACACTTGGACTTGGTCTACATTAATGTGTGTATATCTGAAAACACACCTTTTTTTGTGTTTTGGCCTTCCATCCTTACTGAAACATCCACATGACTACCATAAATGCTCTCCAAAGTGTATACATTTGAAAACCCCGTGTCTTGTGTAGCAGTGTGGGATGGGGAAAATGTAACATTTAGAAAATACTGACATATGATTATCATGTAGTCAGACATCAGACATGGTCTTGTCTTTACTGAAGGTACAGTCCTCTCCCAACTCTGCATCAGTCGACTTGCACGGTACCCTGACACAATGGAATACAGTGCCGTGTGAAAGTATTCATCCTTCTCAGTGTTTGTCCTGTTTTCTCACATTACAATCTGGAATTGATTGATTACATCTCGCCTGAAGAAGGGGCCTGAGTTGCCTCGAAAGCTTGCATATTGTAATCTTTTTAGTTAGCCAATAATTCTCTACATTCATAATGGCTAACACGGTACAACACCCTAGTACTACAATCTGGAACTGAAATAAATGTTTTTATGGATTTTAGGTAATGGACTTAATAATATAGTCCAAATTGTTGAAGTGAAATGAAAACAAAATACCTTGTATATACTGTATGAAAAAAAAGTAAAAACAGAAAAGTAGTGAGTGCATATATATTCATCCCCTAAGTAAGATCTTGTCCAACCAAGTACCCTCAGAAGTCACATAAATAGTTGATAAGGGTCCACCTGTGTGCCCTCAAGGTGTCACATGATCTATCATGTGATGTCTGTGTAAATATACCTGTTCTGAAAAGCAACATGAAGACCAAGAAGCACTCCAAACAAGTCAGAGACAAACATGTGGAGAAGTATACTGTACATCAGGGTCGGGCTATAAAAAATACATAACAAACTTTGAATATCCCATGGAGCACCATTAAATCCATTACAACAAAATGGAAAGAAATACAGACCTGACCAGAGAAGGCTGCCCACCACAACTAAGAGAGGTCAGAAAAAAGCCATTACTTAAAAGAAAAAAAAAAACAGGAAAAATAGTTCGTCCAACATGTGGTGGGACTCCATAAACATGTGGAATAAGGTTCTCATGTCAGATAAGACTGGAATTGAACTTTTTGGCTATCATGGAAATGCCATGAATGGTGCAAACACAACACTTCCCATCACCCAAGAACACCACTCCCAGAGTGAAGCATGGCGATGACTGCAGCATGCTGCGAGGATACCTTTCATTGGCAGGGGCAGGAAAACTGATAAGGACTGAAGGAAAGATGGACGGTAATAAAATTTAAATACAGGGCAATTCTTAAGGAAAACCTGTTTCAGTCTGCCATTTTAAATTCAGGTTCTTGTACAACAAAACACCTGAATTTTGCCACATTTATTTTGGCGGGGTCCCCTAGCCTTTATATTCCATGATTTCAGTGACCTGGTACCCATTTGATAACTTTTAAAGACAGCCAGTTCAATGCTAAAGCCCGGTTTAAGGGTTTCTTCAGTTTTGATTTTGATCTATTTAGTGTTTGCTCCGTAAACAAACATCACGTGTGGCCAACTAACATGTCCAATATCCATCCATCCATCCATGTTCCAACCCGCTGAATCCGAACACAGGGTCACGGGGGTCTGCTGGAGCCAATCCCAGCCAACACAGGGCACAAGGCAGGAACCAATCCCGGGCAGGGTGCCAACCCACCGCAGGACACACACAAACACACCCACACACCAAGCACACACTAGGGTCAATTTAGAATCGCCAATCCACCTAACCAGCATGTCTTTGGACTGTGGGAGGAAACCCACGCAGACACGGGGAGAACATGCAAACTCCACGCAGGGAGGGCCCGGGAAGCGAACCCGGGTCCCCAGGTCTCCCAACTGCGAGGCAGCAGCGCTACCACTGCACCACCGTGCTGCCCCATGTCCAATAGAACTGGCCTAAATATGCTAGTGACACAAGAATATAAATATGGAAATATAAATATAACTCTCAGCCCTGTTCAATAACAAAATTTAGCATTTATTTAAATCTTCGGTTGGCTGTAAATTAACTACTGGTAAAACACAAAAGTTGGAAACACTGTAATTATTGGTCAACACTTGTACTCAAAGTAGCGGAAGTCAGTTATAATGAAGAGGGCTTATGGAAAACAATTGACCGCCACTCCTGGTTCTCACACAGTTAGTTGCTTTAAGTGAGCCAAATTCAAGTACATACCAAGTGAGCAGTAACTCCTGAAAATGAAAAGACCTTCTATCCATTTTCTAACCCATCTACCTTATTCAAGGTAACGTGGAGCCAGTGCCCAGTCCAACAGCACTGGGCACCTTCTCACCTGGCACCAGTTCACTGTAGGGGACCCACTCACTCATAAACTGTGTACAGTGAAACTCCTAAATTGTCACAACAAGTTTACTTTACTTTGAAACTTCTACAAAAAAATAAATCTCACATCACCCTTTTCAAAGCCCAGCAGCACAACATGAAACAAGACATCACAGAATAACCAATTCATTGTAACACGCACATCTTAGGGACATGGGAGAGAAACCCAAACAGGTGGAGATGGAGGGAACGTGCGCATTGCCAAAGCACCTCTTCAGCCCAATCGAAGCAACTGATTACACGGAGCCATTTTCTTTTATAACAGTTTATTGTATAATATAAAACTACAAAAGTAAGACTGCTCAACTGGATGTACATTTTGCCCATTTTGTATCTGGAGTCCTAACCTTGATGTGAAGAGTGTCCCCCCCACACCCCCTAAACAATATGTTGGTAAAATTGCATAGAAAAGGCACAGCGCTTGGGTCTGTGAGAAAAATCCACCTTCCTTTCAGAAATTACATGAAGCCACTCTCGGGGCGCGGGGTGTCTGATATCCAGGTCACATCACTAATACCCTTTCTTCTATAATCTAAGGGATGTATGCCATACAGTTTAAAGAGGGAACAAAAGCTGCCACCAAAAAATGTAGCTGAAGCTAAAAAAATACATAAAACCTGCCCCGGCTGACACTGTCTAGTGTTTTCAAGAGATATTCTATTTTGTTGGACAAACTTGGGATTGAAAACTTCTTAATGATAACCATGTGTAAAAAAACACAAGAGTGTAACAGAGTGAAACAATACTGGAGACACAGGTCCCTGAAGTTCAAGTGACGGCTGGAAGGGTATATCACATGTGAACCAAGATCAGACAAATAAAAAATGAATTAAAAATAAGCAAGCCACCAATTCAACCCCACCACCCCATCCCTTCAATGGCTTCCCGTGTTTTTTTTTCCCCCCCAACCCAAACAAAATATACATTCTGACAGGAGAGTACATTCCCACCATACATTCTATACACATTACAATCAAGAATATATCATCACAAAAAAAAAATAAATATATTTACAAAAGGAAATGAGAAATAAATAAGTTAAATTCACTTCAAAACCAAAGCTGTTTGTTTTTCTTGGTCTCCCGTCTCTCCCTCCTTGTCACTTCAACTGCCCCCTTTATAGGTACTGATCTGTTCAACGTTAAGCAGAGACGTTTTCCACAGATCCGGCCACTCTAGTGAAGCCCCCCCACTCGGACTGTAAAGCGTGCACCATGACAATAACTTTCAGCAAAGGTACGTGGCCAGGTGGAGAGGTGC
This sequence comes from Erpetoichthys calabaricus, assembly GCF_900747795.2. NCBI lineage: Eukaryota > Metazoa > Chordata > Cladistia > Polypteriformes > Polypteridae > Erpetoichthys > Erpetoichthys calabaricus. The sequence continues at coordinate 32,210,704 of NC_041408.2, forward strand.
GACCAGCCTGCCCCATGATGTTATTTCAATAGTTCTGTGCCACACATCACGCCTTAAATGGAAAGGAGGCTCTGAGGAGCAAGACAGCAAATAAATGCAAATGTCTTCGCTTGATTTTAAGAAAACACCTGGAATTTTAGGGCGCCATATTATTTTGATTTGATAGTCAGTACTAAAGATGGAATTTTAGAAAAAATAAGCAATTAAGTAAATCCAGACACACACAACTTGGTGCATTCCAATGCAAATCTCCAGGCTCTGACTCAATAAAAATGGCCAAGCGGGATATGAACACTGCAGACAATAACGTATCCATCCTCTATAAATCCAGCTAGGCCAACACAGCAAACCACATGTCCTGATTGTGACATGCAAGCATGTGTATATTTGGCTATGCGAGAGGAGACCTTTGTCAGTCTTCGGAGTCAGGATGCCATTTGCTCGACTGCAAGCCCACTGGGTCAACATCAACATACAAACGGGAGTTTTGAAAATCGGTAGCAGGCACAGGGATGTAAATATTAAGTTCTCAGCTCAAAGCAAATGAGCAGGATGAGATGTTGAAATGGAACAAGCTCTTTAAATGAAAAGGACCAAATGGTCCCCCAATACAGACTCCCTGCATACTAACCGATAAAGACGAGTCCCCAAACTTCACTACACCTTTTGGCTCATAGGAGTGTGTTGAAAATTAGTGATATTTTGAGAAGGATTAAAAGAACAATACCTGAAGAGAGCAAGGTGCTGCTTAACTAGAGTGCCTGTTAACTCCTTAGGAGTTCCTTCATTGCAGTTACCTTATAAAATGTGTGCAGAAATTTAAAGTACCAATTAACTTTGAACAGGAGACCAGATCTGAACCATGACAGGAGAAGAACAGAGATCAAGAAGATATTTAAATATACAAATATATATACACATGTGTATATATATATATATTAATATGCATATTATATTTTTTGGATGATAGAAAATATAATTTAACCTAAAGAAACAAAACATTTTAAATAAATTAACACAGACGTTCCCCCAATGCATGAATTTAAATACTATAGCTTGTAACCAGCACACAAACAGCTAAAAGTACCATTTAAAGCTATACAGGCTATTACAGTTTTGGCAACAGGCATGGATACATTTGCAATAGTATCTATATTCTTAGGAAAAATAATTAAAGTTTTGGTGCGATTAAGTCTTTATGAATCTGTACACATTTTGACTTCAAAGACCACTCGCTCACAAAGCCCGAACGTGGGCCATGTGGCGTGAAAATGTAACGCTGAAAGGAGGAGAGAGAGGGAGTCTAAGCACATAAAAATGCCAGGTGATGTAATGCCAAGGAGGTGGGTCAGTGGGGGGTGGTCTCGTGTTTCAGGAGCCAAGGCAGAGGTCACATCGAGTCAGTCTGCCAGCTGCCCTGTTCTCTCTTCCACAGGGAGAGGAACTTTCTTTTACACTTGCTACTCTCCATGACAAGAGCTGCCCTCTTGAATAAAAGTGGGGCCTCAAGACGTTAGTTAATGAGTACTGCACGCGGCAGGCCTTGTTATGGTGCTGGGAAGAAGACACTTCCTCTTTGTATTTTTTTGTTATATTACTTTAAGACACCTTTCTTGTTTTGTAATATTAATAGAAAAATAAAAAATATATTTTCAAAAATAAATACAAATTAACAGAGGTGAACACCCCCATCCCTCTGATAAGTGGATTATTTTCAATGGAGCCTAATGTCACTGGCTTTTGTCGTCTTTTGCTAACATGCCCCCTGCTCCCCCTTTAAAAATGTCTTGTATTACCTTTTAGCAGGCGATGTGACATGCACGAATACAGAAATGGATCCCAATACTCAACGGCTAGCTCAGTTCCAGCCTGCCACCCACGGACACTCTGTTCATCTGGCTGCTTCCCTTTGGTTACCCACCACAAATTACAGGGTACAGTTCCATACTGTACCAAGTATGAAATTCAAACTTAAATCAAATAAATGCAAACTTCATTATGGTTCAGAGGAATAATTAGGTGGGGAAAAAACTAAAATCAGAACGACTATGTCCTCAGTCAATATTCTTTTGTCACAGTGAGTGGTAAAGCAAGTAGATTTACTACCAATTCCATGAAATGCACACAGTAGTTTGTAGCCACTTCATTGTAGAGTGTGTGCGCATGCAAGTTGTGAAGAACATGAATCTCAATCAAGTCCACGACCTTCCACGGCGTCGTGTTATGAACATGAATTTGCATCCTGTAAACATCTATTGCGGATCTGGTTGCTTAAGTACTTTTAAATATTCACATATAAAAACATCTCTGAATTTGTAGAAAAGTACAATTTGTGACTTGTACTTCTGAAACAGGTGTATCTCCATAAGCGAATCCTATTAAAATAGCTACTTTTGAGTATAAACAATTAATTTTTTTAAAGTTTCATTTAGAAAACAATACCATCAAGTTGAAGAATCTGTACAAAAATATAAAATCAAATCTGGGCAGCAGTTTAAAAACAGTTACAGTTAATAATGCTGACAAGCATCGGACAAGTCAGTGGACAGATGTTGAAAAGTCCTGGGAGGACGAAAAACAAACAAAAAAAAAAAATAATTCACACACAGAACAAAATGAAAAAAACAAAACAAACAAAACAAACAAACAAACAAACCCCTTCCTCCCAAATGAACCCAAAGGAAACACACATGCAAATAATGGATCCGTAGTCTTTGTGCTTTGCACTTTGAAGTTTTGTTTTCGCCACAGCACATCAGCTCATGGCTTTTGAATTTACAGGTAGACACGTCTTTCTCAATGTAGAATTTCAGGACACAACAAAAATAAATAAAGCTCCCAAAATCGATGGGCCATTTACAAAGTGGTCATAGAGATGAAGGCACTCAGACTTTAGTAGAAGCCTAGGTTACATTTCATTTTTCGTCTCAAAGGCAAGCAAACTATGCATGCACATTGTGATGTGCTGGCTTTCACGGTCATTTATAATAATGAAAAATCTGTACAAAGCCAAATGACGGACACTTCCACAAACTTTTTTTTTTCCTTTTAGAATCTCCCTTTTTGATCAGGAACCGACAAGTACTTCCATTATGTGGTCCAATTCTGTGAGGTCCATTTTGAAAGGCTGATTTGGAGGGACTGGCTGATTGTTGTACGGAGATAACGTTTTAAGGAGGTCGTCTGCTGTTACAGGAGCTATTTTGGAGGCTCCTCCTGTGGCAGACGAGTAAGGATCAAAGTCATACATTGAAGTGTCAATATCTGCAAATAGAATATCATCCAGCGCAAGGTCTGTCAAAAAACCTGAAGAGGCAGTCATCTCTAAGTTGCTGGGTGATAAAGAATCCGTTTGTCTAGACTCCAAGGCTGTTATGGCTGCTACTTTTGTCTCCTGTGTAACCAGTCCTTCAAACTTCTGAGGACAGACCTTCCCAGAGTCTTTACAGTCTCCTGTAGGAGTGGGGAGCGGCGAAGACTGTATACGGGGATCTGGCATTTCAGCCTTTGCTGTCTCAGGGGAGGTAGATGCTGGACAGAGCTCCTCTATTTCATCCAATGCTGATGAGAAGCTATCCTTGGCGGTTTGAGTAATCAGTGTTAGAGGTGGTTTCATAGTCTGGGGTTCAGGGACCGTCTGAGTTACAGGGGAAGTGCAATAAGAGCTATCATCTTCAAGCAGAGAGGCAGGGGTGAGGCAGGAGTCTAGTGGCGTAGTGCTTGTTAGTGAAGAAGGCTGAGGCAAGGGCTGAGCAATGCTAGAAAGAATACTGAAGGCAGGCTGGGCCTCCCGATAGCCATCATCCAATGAGTTGTCCTGTGGCTGGGAGGGAGTGAAAAACATAGGCCTCAGGCTGCCCTCTTGTTTGAACTCCTCCTGGATTCGCCGCAGCATGTTGTTGATGAGCACTCTCCTCTGCAGGCTTGGCTCTGTCAATGCTCTGTGGTTGTAAAGCTTCATAAGGGAGATGTTGAAAATAGTCTGACGTTGCAAGGTGTAGGACACCTTCGAGGGGCCTTCTCCCACCAGCACCGCTTTGCCTTCCAGCCCCTCTTCATTTTCATCAAATTTCCGCTTTGCCCCTTTACCCAACATATATCTGTAAAGAAAAAAAAAAAAAAACAGTTTCAGGAATGGAACACACAACATCTAGGAAGCTGTGACGTGGACAGGTATGAGATAGACCTTAAACACATACATGCACACACAAACACATTTGATAATTTGATTCAAGGAATATTTACAAATGATAAATTACTACAATTTTAGTCTAAAGATGCTTTTCAACAAACACCAGAAACAAGAACAAGGCTTTTTCATTACATAAGAACTTGAAAACAGGTGTTAATTGGTACAGTGATAACAACTGCAGGCAACTGACATTGGCATCCTTGTCCACATGAAATGTATGAGGTAAAGTACTGCAATCTAATTGTTTCTTTCTGTTTTTTAATTCTGTTCTTAATCTTTTCATTTCTGTCTAAATTTGCACACAACACAGGTATATTGATCAACAATGAAACAAGTTTAGGTCAACAAATACTGTATATGAATGTCATCACAAAAATTTCATTATGATACAGTAATGAAACAAGCTGACCTGTGCCTAGAGAGGAGAACTGATAAATCACATGCCTTACAATTGAGTAAATATGGTACTTTCTTATTATAAATCAAAGTTTCAGTCATCTGCCCAAATGATAGTTGAGTACTTGCACTTCATTTATGATCTTTTGATGATACTGCACTGAAGGAAATTGATTCAAACACCAAGAATAACAATTAAAAACAGACATGACTATGGTCACCTGCCACTCAGTAACTGTGATGTACCGCAGGTTTCTAAAGGTCTTCTATCTGCACATTAGATTTGGAATCAAGCAAGACATAACATTTCACAGGTGCTCCAAGTTTATCTGGGAGGAAAAAAGGTGTTAGAAATAAAACCATGTTCTTTATTTGGTTGTTCCTTGTTCATGGTGCAGTACGTCAAGAAAACAGCTCAAAAGATATAAAAACAGAGAGCCTTCTGGGAGATTAGTTATTGTTTTATCATTAAACAATCTTACCAGTAGGTTTTATTCATATTAAGAAACATATGTATTATACTGTATATATAATTTATATATGGAAATTAAAAGAACTCGTTTTAGTTTTCAATCCAGATTAGTAGGACTAATGCACTGACAAATTGATTTGTAAACTTAGCTTTGGAGCCTGACTACCATGCATAATAGTATGCAGAATAAAATTGCGTACATTTTGGCAGCCCCCACCAAGAGTTCCTCCTCTGGTCGGATAGCCTGTCTGTAGGCTCATCTTCTTCACAGACAAAGCAAATAGCCTCTGTATGCCAGGATCAGACTGCCTGCCTTGTACCTCTCAACCATCAAAACTGCCAAGTGTTTACCACACAAACTCCAACCACTAGAAAGGCATTCACAGACACATGGAGACAGTGAAGCTAATACAGACAGAAAGACAGAATGACTTGCAGCTCCAGCTCAAGGCTCCCTCACACAGGAGAAGACTGTTAGTTGCAGGACAACAGAGGCTGAGGTGTTTGCTTACACTGCACCCCTCTATGGAATTCTCTTGCTTGTCAGATAAAGACTGCGGCACTGAACACCAACATCCAGTTCCACCCAAAGCATGTGCCTCAATTTTTTTTCCTTCCTGTTTTCATATTCTTTCTGAATGTGATGTGTTTTGCAATTTGATTTTACAAATAATCAACGGGATTTGAGAATTTAGGGTGGTCATTCAAGTTGCCTAAGGTTAAGTACAGTTCCACTATAAGCCAGTCAGGAGAACTGCTTTTTGGAAGACTATACTATAAAGAAAAATTAAACAGAACCATTAACATTTTCAATATGTGTCATTATTGTTAAAGTCTGTTACACTTCAAATAATAATTCTTACAGAAAGGCAGTGTCAAAAATCATTTAAAATCTACAGAACTGGACTCTACTCACTGTTTTGATATATGGTTGATAATCTTTCATATAGTCAGTTTGAACCCATTCCTGTGACAGTCTCCTCAGTACTAACTGCATGCGTTTTCACGTACCTGACTTCTTACATGTTGCAGAACTGACAGCTGTAAGTAAAACATACTTGGAAATACTGAGCTTGTCAGTTTTGCTTGCAGATCCAACCAAAATTTCCTAATGTGAGCTGTGAGGTTAAGTTATCATAAGTTATCATGTACCTGGCCACAATGGCAGACCATTATAAAAACTGGGCATATAGTAAAAATAGGTAATGGTTATTTCCACAATGAAAAACAGTGGCATCCCACACTTGTGTACATGTACAGAATACTGCTTTGTGTACACAGTAATCCCTCGCTATATCGCGCTTCGCGGCTTCACTCCATCGCGGATTTTATATGTAAGCATATTTAAATATATATCGCAGATTTTTTGCTGGTTCGCGGATTTCTGCGGACAATGGGTCTTTTAATTTCTGGTACATGCTTCCTCAGTTGGTTTGCCCCGTTGATTTCATACAAGGGACGCTATTGGCAGATGGCTGAGAAGCCACCCAACTTACTTTTCTCTCTCTCTCTCTTGCGCTGACTTTCTCTGATCCTGACCTAGGGGGATTGAGCAGGGGGGCTGTTCGCACACCTAGACGATAAGGACGCTCGTCTAAAAATGCTGAAAGATTATCTTCACGTTGCTATCTTCTGTGCAGCTGCTTCCTGAAGATGCTGCACGGTGCTTCGCATACTTAAAAGCTGGAAGGGCACGTATTGATTTTTGCTTGTTTGTTTTTCTCTGTCTCTCTCTCTCTCTCTGCTCCTGACGGAGGGGGTGTGAGCTGCTGCCTTCAACAGCTTTGTGCCGCGGTGTTTCGCATACTTAAAAGCCAAACAGCCCTATTGATTTGTTTGCTTTTCTCTCTCTTTCTGACATTCTCTGATCCTGACGCGCACTCCTTTGAAGAGGAAGATATGTTTGCATTCTTTTAATTGTGAGACGGAACTGTCATCTCTGTCTTGTCATGGAGCACAGTTTAAACTTTTGAAAAAGAGACAAATGTTTGTTTGCAGTGTTTGAATAACGTTCCTGTCTCTCTACAACTTCCTGTGTTTCTGTGCAAATCTGTGACCCAAGCATGACGATATAAAAATAACCATATAAACATATGGTTTCTACTTCGCGGATTTTCTTATTTCGTGGGTGGCTCTGGAACGCAACCCCCGCGATGGAGGAGGGATTACTGTATTGGGTGCTGTTTTGCCATTATGTTTAGCTGTATGTCATTTAGGGCTATTTTCTAACTAGGCAGTATTGTATTTGTGTTTAGTGAGCTGGGTATGTTCATATGAACAAATCAAACTATTATTGTATCATTAGCTGACATATAAAGTCAGGATACAGTACAACCGTTTAATTTTTTCAATTATTTATGTATTTATTTTACAGTTGAAGTATAGGCAGTCTAAGTGGTCTGCTCATGGTCAAATATTGAGGCAGTAGTGGGAATTGAACTGGCAACAGTGTATTTTAAATTGTAGTGCCTTATCCACTACACTACAGAAATAGCAACAAGAAAATCCTAAATTGAAAGAATTATCACAGAACATTCATTTCATTTCAGTGAAACAGTTAATCACTTTTTTTTCAGCCAACTGTGACACTCGTTATGTTGTCAAATAAAAAAATGAAAAAGTTCAGCCTTGGTCATGCCATTGTTAACAATGCTCTTCCAACTCCCTTTATTAAGTAACATTTCCAGAAGTTGTATCTCCCTAGCAGCCAAAGCTATGAGGCCATAGGTCCCACATTAAAACTTGGTAACTCGATAGATGGACCTTACACCTCTAGGGTGAGGATCTTGCTGCACTTCCTTCTACAGGTAGCATGTCAAAAATGAAACTTATCAACCTTTCTAAACAAGTATGAATTTTTTTTCTTCCCATTCCAACAACCTCTGAAGCATGACTTTCTGTTGTTTGTACTGACCATCTTGCATTCTAGAAGGCTGCAAACTGCACATTATGTAGTGACCCAGTTGTTCTAGCTTGCTTTTTTTTTTAAATTGCCTCTTTTTAATCTACCTCTTTTTTTAAATGCTCCTTATTATAATCTTTTATTTTGGTACTTATAACGTTTCATGCTGACTGTTCCATACCATCTACCTCCTGCCATCTTTATCACAAGTTTACTCAATAAACTTAATTCTGTCTCAAACTTCTTTCAAAGCACTCAGGAATCTTATATGTGATTCTTGACCTGATCACTGTCTGTCCGGAGTATGAATGTTCCCCCTGCATTTCTGTGGGCTTCCATGCACATCACAAAAATGCAACGGTTAGGGTAAGGAATGGAGACTCTATAATGGCCCAGTATGTAGCAGTGTGATTTTGCCCTGTGATGTACTGGCATCCCATCCAGGGTTGGTTCCAAGTATACTTCCAAATATGCTGGCGCTGGCTTCCCATGACACTAAACTGGATAAACCAGCCACAAGAACTGATTGATGCATTGTGTTTCCTTTGTATTGAAGCTTGCCATGGTAGCTGTTATGAAAGGTGCTATAAAAAATAGAGCCTGACTGACTGTGTAACGTAGCCAAGTGAGTTACTGAGAACTTCACAGTGTGCACCACTGATGAAACTGCAGAAACAAGTATTTTTAACCTTGAAATCCTGTCTTACTTGAAATATGCATTTGAAGAATATCTATTTATAATGTTTCAATTCAACAGGCAGAGGCTAAAAATAGATGTCCACAAGAAGTAACAAGTCCAGCACACAACCTCTCTTCTGATACTCCTGTATTTTTGCAAGTGGTACTATTGTGTGCTCCATGTTTATATGGAATGGTTACATTTGAACTTGATTCAGATTGATATTTCTTGATTTTTATTTTCAATGTTGCTTTGTTCGGTGAACTGTGTCTGCTATAATGATCACTAAACTGCTGCCTTTTGATTTTTCTGTACCACTTGGACAAACAACAAATTCTTTACGTTGTACTATGAGGAATCATAACAATATATTCATTTGAACTGACCTGATATTGCTGTGGCAGAGCGGTTAGTGATGTTGCATCATCACCCCCAATGTCTTGAGCTCCATTCACAAACTCTTTTTGGAGTTCACGTGTTTTCCCTGTGTCTGCTCTAGTTTTCCTCCCACATCTGCAAAGAGGTTAGTTAAACTGGAAATACCAAATCGGGCCTTGCAATAAGCTGCCTTGCTCTCAGTGCTATTAATAACATGCTAATAATATTAAATGTATGAATTGAAAGTAGAAGTCATGTACGATGTGAGTGCAAATTAACAAAGAAGAGGGTAAAAATAAAATAATACTAACCACCACATCTACTGGACTACATTGCACTCCTGCAAGGAAGAGAGCTCTGAGATATCAGGATAATTTAGCTTCTTTAAAGCTGAGCTAATGATTTTAAGAGGACAGGCTTAAGCCAATTGCAAAAATTTAGGGACCACCTTCCAAAGCACAAGAACTGTCACAAGTCTTGTGGGGATGTGTTGAGCTGAAAATGTACCTATTTACAGTTGCATGCATGATAGAAGACCTGTGCCTTCAACAAATTAATTCATCAGCTAGCAAAAATAAAAAAAATAAAATTCACTGAAAGGGTGCCAGGCATGTTCATTTACTGTCAGTTAGTTACACCTCCTAACACAGTAAAATAAGCAAGCAACTCTCTTCCTGTACTTTGCAGTAAAATCAAGTTATGCCAGCTAAAGAACAGCAAGTTCATTGTCGACTTTAATAAAAAGTGTTACTAGTTTTCTGATGTTTTCACTCTCTGTGCAATACTGCACAGGCAATTCTGCCAAGAGAGTTTTAATTAGACACTTTTTTTTTGGATTTGTATCTGAGATTGCTTTACACGCATTTAAGCAGGTACACAGAGTTCTGTTCTCAGTGCTGTTATCAAAAACTAGCTTTTATTTTATGAGTGATAGAAGATGGGTCTAAATACGTAATTTTTCCCCTCTAAACAGCACGTACGCAGTCTATACTTTTGACTACAGTTTCCAGGAAGTCTGTAGGTCTTCCTTGAACGGCAAACATGACTCAAAACTTCCTGTAGAGAAATGCTTTAAATATCAAGCCTTTCACACGTTACTTGTGACACTGACTGGCCTGCACTGCCTCTCCAACCACCTTCCTTTTCAAATACAAACTACGAAATTGCAATACAAGTATGTTTTGCAGGTTGACAACTTTAAAGATACGAAATTTAACACTGTAAAGGAATGTGAGAAATTGTTGTCTGTTGTGATGAGAAATATCCTTAATCTGCATCAACAATCAAGACAGTCTGAACAATTAAGTGATTTTTAAACATGGGAAAGGCACAATTTATATATCTATAAACTGCATTGTTATTGGTATCGTAAACTGAGTTTCAGGGCAAGCTCTCAGTCAACTTGATGTGGACACATTCCACCAGTCCACCTCCACCTTCAGGACAACTCAGAGTGGACATACTTTCTGTTCACACTCTTTCTGTTCATCATTTTATTTGCTTACTTCATTTAAATAAAATCCATTATGTGCAGACAGATAAACTTGTGCTAGCCTGTTTATGATTTAGCACATTTTATATCCCTCGTGAAATCATTTTAACCTGCATATTAAAATCCGTTTTTCTAGCAGGAGCAATCTGAAATGGCCCAAGAGACAGACTGCCCGGCCCAGTGAGGCTCTTATCAGCTTGTTGCCATGACAAACAACTCCAGTGAGAATTTACCTACAGAAACGGTGAAGTTAAAACCTTCTGTGAGTCAAAACTTGCCTCGGCTAGGAGTAACAAACCAAACACCTTTGTCATTAGACAAAAATAAATGGTAAAGAAAGCAAACCATATAAGCACTTACTGTAAAAGCCCAAATTGTTAGAAACAATCCCAGAGTAGCTGTTACAAATAAATGAAACCAAAAAAGAAAAAAAAATTTCCCCAGAGAGGAAAAAAGTACAGTGTGTCTTCGCTGTAATCTGCTCTGGTTCCTTGTGTTGCAAGTTTACTGCAGGGCAAACTAATAATCTACCTAAAGCTTGTGAAGCCCCACCCACAGAATTCATTCTGTGCCTTTTTTTTTTTAAGAAGCTACTCACTCTAAATGTCAGATACACTGCAAAGCTGTGATTGGCTGAGGAAGTCCAAAGGTTGCTCCCGTAGCTGGGAGGGCCAAATGTACAAAGTGTGCCCAAAAGCGCGACTGGCACTTGCCTACTTCCTGAGTGACATCCTGTATGCCCAACCCCTTTCAGAAACGTGCCCTCCACCAGTGTATATAACGCACTTGGCCTCCTGTGGAAACTCAGCCCAAGAAAGAAATACTTGTGTTTCTATCTCACCATGCACATGTTGCTTCCATGTAATGTTCTGAGAGTGCAGGATCACAACAGTGCTTTTCTAGAACAGAACTCACAAAAGTCACGTTTTTTTTTTAACCACACATATATATTTACTGTGATGGACTAGCATCCTGTGTAGTGCAGCTTTCCATCTTGCATTCAGTGTTGTCAGGGTAGGCTCCCTGCAATCTTGAATTGGATTATGCTGGTTTGAGAATGATAAAGCACACATACACTTTAATAACACAGGCACACGCACACACAATCAAACTAACAGTTTATGGTGAAGCATTCCAAAGATTGGACCAACTAAAGCCTTTCACTGGGGATGTCCCTTTTGTGTCAGTAACCGCCAGAACACACTGTGGGTCACTGCAGAGGCCATGTCATGGTGTTCACTGATATACACTAGTGTTAAGTAAGTACTAAAATTTTTCCCTTTGGTATCGATACCAACTTACTGACCTCATTACCAGTACCAAAACAGTTCAGTAACAAATAATTCAGAGCTCCAATGGTCTTGCTCCATGCAACCCCCATGAAGTCTTGATTGCAACAAAGCCAGTGGTTTCATGAGGTCTATAAGATGTCTAAACACGTTTTTCCATGTCTACTCTATCAAGTGTTATGGCTGGTTGGGGGAAGGGGGTTAGTGGATTGGTGACTGGGGTGTTGAGTGGAAAGCTGACATTTACTTCTGGTACTAATAATCGGGAAATGCTGATACCATACCATTTTAAAATTTGTTTCTTTTTTTCTCCAGTACTGGTACAATAATCCTAAAATACATACTTAGAAATTCACTGTTACTTACTAACCTTCCATTGTGAGGTTATAAGTTCATGGCTAACATACCACATACTTTAATGTGATGACCATACAACAAATGAACCACGAGTCTGATTATTGCTTTCATAATAGAAAACAAAACATTCAAAACGGCTGTTCACAGTAACCCAAGAAACACACTCTTTGATTCAATCCATTCGTTTCTTGGTTGCAGAATGGGCACAAGGCAGGAACCAATCACAGATGGGCAGCCAGTCCATTGCACTCGCACTCAAACTGCACCAGTCTACAATCGTCAATGAACCTAATCTGCACATATTGTAAAATCCTTAGTACCCAGAGAAAAACCCAGACAGAAACTATTTGGATGTGCAAACTCAGAACATCTGTATTAACCACTGTGGCTCCTCACTACCCACATAAAATGCGTTAGCTACAAAGGTGTGTGACTTGCTTTTACAAAGTTTTTGTTGTAATGGGGAAGCAAAGGTGGACTTGGACTTTGAACTTATTGTAGTGGGTTACAACTTCTTGGAGAGACTTGTAGCCAGACAACTAACAAAAAATACTAGCTGGCATTACTAGATGCAAAACAAACATTTTCAGACACAATGGGCAGTGCCAACTGCAAATAACCTTTCTGAAGAAAGAATATCTGATTAAGACGTAGGAATTAGAACTTAAGAGAGCAAAAAACAACAAAAAATGAAATATCTGTAAATAAAGCTAAATACAGTCAAATAACAGTGTCATTACCTATAAACTGCAGCAGGTAAGGACTTTGACATTTTCAACTTAAAAACATAAAGATACAACAGCGAGCAGATAAGACAAGAAAGAATCTCCGTCATGGTGCACATTAACTACTCCTTGGCAGCAACTACGTCGGCATTTTGAAAGTCAGCTGCAACACACAATTAGCCAGTGCAGATAGCTCCAGTAAGTCCAAGTGTGACGGTGATATTATGACACTGTAACTTGATGCCACTGTTTCCACTCTGTTTTTTTTTGTGCAAACCCCCACCCCTAAGGCACTTCTCTCATGGTGAATATGAGCTCCTGACTACAGCCAGCACTTGGTTGACAACAATGAGCAGTCGGACACGGCATCCGCACACTCCACTTATTATGAAATACAGACTGCTTGAAAGCAGAGACAATGATACGACAGAATTCAAAAAGTGTTAGCACCAGCTTCCCTTGGATAGAGTGATACAAATGCAAACACTGAAAGACCTTAAACTCCAACATTTTACAAACAGGAGGTGCCATGCATGAAATTACTTTCCTCTTACCAGGACGCAGATGTAACATGCAAAATTGGTCCCATTACTCCACATAAACACACTAAGTCATGGCAAATGCAAGCAATCAACTAATTTGGTATTCCTGGCCAGTTTTAACACTATCAAGTCAAACAACTACACTTACTGATATGTTTCCATCCATCTAGTTTTAAACCTACTCTTCCAATTTCAGATTGTGAGGGTCACATGTCTACTTAAAAACAGTCTGCTATTCAGGTCACAAAAAAAGTAGCACAGCGGTCACAGATCCAATATGCTCCCACTCCTGGTTGCTGTTTGTGTGGATTTTTCATGTTCTTTGTCTGAGTGGGTTTCTCTCCAGGCCTCCAGTTTTCCTCTCATATCCTAAAGACGTACAGATTAAGCTAACAGGCGATTTTAAACTGGCACCATGAGTGTCTATGAGAGTGCACCTAACGGTGAACTTGTACCTAGTTCAGGGTTAGTTCATGCTTTGCATCTAATACTGGATGGATGGATGGATGGATAGATAGATAGACTTCATTTGTCATTTTACCAAAGCTCTTTAAATACATAAATATATAAATAGGTACACAAGTAAGTAAGTAAATATACACACATACATTGGTCTGAACACACACCAGATGACTATAAAACAAGAAAATTAAAAAGGAAGAAAAGTTCTGACTTGGCTGTCACAGTCACAGTGAGGCATTATGCAGACATATTGTTGTTGGTATAAAGGAGCCCCAGTAGTGTTTCTTGACACACTTCTGAATAATTTGTTGGCTAAAAGAACTCAGTGTGTCAGAAAGAGGATGTGCAGCATTGTTCATAATGGCACTAAGTTTTGTTTTAATTGTATCCATTGCTGCTACCTCTAGGAGGTCCAGAGTGTGCCCTATAATTGAACTTGAGCTTTTAATTAGCTTACTGATTTGGTGGTCTTTTCTTGAAGTGATGTTACCAGCCCAGTACACCACAGTGTAGAAAATCACACTGGCCATCACAAAATTAAGGAAGATGAAGGATGTCACTTCCCACATTAAAGGAACGCAGTCTCCTAAGGAAAAAGAGCTGGCTCTGCCTTTTTTATATAGTTCTTCTGTGTTCCAAAAACCAGTCCAACCTGTCATTAATATGTAAGTACTTGTAGGAATGGACCAACTCTATCCACCACTTAAATAGTGATTTAGAAATAATTGGACGGAAATATGTCACACATACACTAACATATATTAAGACAAACGAAGAGAAGCAAATATTAAGCTCCTGCAAATTTTGGATTATGATACTTTTGAAAAGCAAAACTTTAGAGTGCCCAAATCCCATTTATTGAATCCACTTAATCCAATGCTTGCTTGCAGGTAAATGCAGCAAATCCCAACATTACTGGGCATAAGACAGGAACGAACACACAGGATGGGGCACCTTTCCATCACAGAGCTTGTTCATTCCAGGCCAGTTTAACATGGTTGATTAAACTCAAGTCTGTTAGAGGTTCTGAAGACAGAACATGCAAACTCCACAAGGTGACCAGTCCGAGAATACAGCCTCTTGGAGTTCTGAGACAGTAACATTACTCACCTCATCACCATGCCACCCTATGGCAAATATAAAAATTTAGAGTATATACAGTATAAATTATCTATCTATACCCATATAATTTATATGTTTCAGCTACCTTTATACCTTTGAAAAGGGCTGAAACTTGGTTATGTTTTAGTCACTTCTACTATTTAATATCCTGATGCCTTGAAACAAATTCATTGGGCTTGAGAACAATATGTCATTATTTAACAAAACTGAAAGCTTCAACAAAATGCATTTATTTATGTTATGTTTTATCCCTGTGACCTAGGATTCTAATAAGGCCAACTATCACTCTTGCATGTTGTAAAAGGCACTTAGAGTAGGTTAAATAAAGTGAAAAATTGAAAATTGTAGCATTAACTTCAAATTTCACGGCAGTGCGCAAGT
Organism: Erpetoichthys calabaricus; assembly: GCF_900747795.2. Lineage (NCBI taxonomy): Eukaryota > Metazoa > Chordata > Cladistia > Polypteriformes > Polypteridae > Erpetoichthys > Erpetoichthys calabaricus. Next base: position 32,226,093 of record NC_041408.2, read on the forward strand.
CAGATTGTGTGTCTTAAGCTAGGCAGAGCACAAAACCCACGTTATTATTGTTTACATTTTCAGTCACGTGCATCCATCCTCTACAAGTGGTTGTACTTTTGGCTGTATCTCTAGTTTACATTGAGTTAACACTCAATTCAAGTCTATGATGTTCAGAATTGGGACACAGTTGGAAACTCATTAAGGGTAAGTTCTTCTTCACTCAGAGAACCACATTAACATGCCACACAAAACCAAGTAATGTGGTGGAGCGGAGGCACAATGGGGACATTTTGGTTGCAACCTGTGAACCGCTTGTTCTCATCAACTTGTCTTAATCAACTGTAATGTATCATCTCCAGATATGAGCATCCCACCAGGAGTACCGTGGGCTTAGTGAGGGATTTTATTTTGAAACGCTCAAACTGGAGTTAGAACCAGAAGTACTCTTTTTGTGTTTTTTTTTTGTCCTCACTTCAAAACCTTCCATGAATACTCAGCTTGAACACTCATCGAGCATCAGTATTAAGTGATGGGTAGTAGTAGATTTTGAGTGATGATAATAATAATTCATTACATTTATATAGCGCTTTTCTCAGTACTCAAAGCGCTATCCACACATGATGCCATCTGACTGCTCAATTTGTAGAGAACGTATATATATATATATATATTAGTCCTGGGAAGGTTAACACATTAATTTTTGCCAAAAATGTGGTCTTTTTAACTTGTTAAAAAATATTGCTGCACCTGGGGCTGGCTACAGGGCAAACACATTAGGCAGTATTTGGTCAGGGTGGCATTTTCATGTAATTTTTTTTTTTAACATTACGAAACACTAACACAAAAAAGTGTGTAGCTAAAGAATTACATACACATCCAGTACCATATTTATATACTACCTTTAAAAATATATGAAATAAAATTTTAATTGAAAGATTTAAAATTTCATATTACACCATTCACAACAATGCACTACATGTCAATACATAGCACTGGTGTTCATTTTCTTGATTTACACATACTGGCACAGGTGCAGGGGAGTGAGGTTTATGCAGTTCTGGTGGAATACTAGAGAAAAGTTGCGAAGGTGAAAATTACGATTTTTTTGTATTCATTTCATGTTCTGTGAGAAGATCCATTCAATGTCATATTACTTAAGAATAAGTTATCTTTGAGTGATACTAAAACCAAAATATGTCTTTAGTTTGCAGTATCTTTGCTAATTTATGCAAAGAACGCAACATAACCATCCAAATAATGCACTATGCCAGTTTTTAAGCAAAATAGCTGCTACATAGATCTTTTTTAGTGTGCCAAGAGCAAAGCTGCACGTAGAAGCAGTGTTTTCCAACTGTTTTTCTGTGGTGTCACGTTTTTGTAACTCAAAAAATCCCAAAGTACTCCACGATTCTACCAAACACAAAAGCATTAAATCTCTTAAGACATGTTAAACTGTCCAAAGGTGGGACAGGGGGTGGCAGAAAAAGCAGCTTGGAGATTGCCATTCGCAGACACAGCACTTATGTAGAATGTAATTTTCAATCGTTGATGGTGATGAACAATTGAGGATAGTATCTGCAGAGTTTTAACAGATGTTTCAATGTAGCCCATTTAAGAGATGCTTATTCTTTCAGTTAAATCCATCTTTAGCAGTGCATTCAAGCTCAGTAGTCTTTTCGATCGTTTTTTAACTTTGACACGTGTATTTTTCAAATGCTATGCCAATTGATAATACATTGGCCTTGATTTCTTACTGCCTTCTTTTCAACTTGCCTTTTAGGAAGGGATTCAGATTCAGGCTGTACTTGCACAAATAGTATTGTGTTAAAAGTTCAGATTTAAGGTTAATCACAATTAATTACATACATTTATGTGATTATTTTTTTTAATCGATTCCCAGCCCTAATACATAGCACACTCTTGAAGGAGAATGTCTTCCAAAATACTGCACACACTTGGAAAGTAATTGCATCCAAACTGATGCTGTAGGTGTTATGTTGATGCACCTGTACACTGTGTCTACATGGTATTCCTCTGTAAATAACCAAACACAACACAAATTGATGGTGAAGTACACAAAAACTTTGAAAATTTTCCCTGTTAATTAAGCTAAATCAAAATTATAGATTGTCAAATTGTGCATAACCTGTACTCACTGACAAGCAACAGGCAGAAACAAACTGATAAACATTTTGTACATGATAACTGATTTTAAGCTGAAAAGCCATTCTGTCTCCAGCTGTTTTAATGAAACAGGAGTATGCTTTCAGCTCCATTCCTTTCATAACTGGTCTGACCTGCTCGGAAGCAAACCTCTGACGTGCAGCACGACGATTCCTCTTTACTTCCTTGAATTACAAGATTGTTTGCAGAGTAAGGAATTGCTAGACTCAATTTAGTTAACTCCAGGAATGGGTGTTACTCTGTAAGAGATACAACTAGAGCAGTGCTGTGTTTTCAAATGACTGTCTGACAACAAGTGTGATTAAAAACAAAAAAAACAAAATATATATATATATATAATATTACATATATACACGCACACACAGACAGACAGAAAAATGAGTAAGTAAAACATAATGAATAAAAATGTGACTAATCTGTCAAATTACACAGCAAAAAAAAGTCTTCAGGCATCTTCAGAACTGAAATACGTTTTTAATTCTTAAAAATAATAGCAGGGCATTAATCTTTATTAATATCACTATAGACTTACGATCACCTCACTGCTCTTACTGCTGGCCACTCCACGTTTGTTGACATTTCTACAGAGGGTTCAAATATTGAGAGAATGATGGGGGTGGCTGACTAACCATTTCAGGGAGCATTCAACAATGTGCGTGGGTCAAAGTGCTCACCAACTGTTGTGGGCTTTCACTTTTCCATGTCATGTCCTCCCTGGCCTATTTTTTTTAACCATTCTTTCTCAGAAACAGAAAGGCACACAAATTTACTTGATGTTACATTCTAAGATTAAAAAGTATCATGCATGCACTCATTGGACTGTAAATTGTGTCTGCATGGAGTTTTAAGCCTTTTTAGGAAAGTCGATTTAACTATCAAGAATTTATTTTAAAGAATCTGTCCAAAGACTCTGAAATGTTAAAGGGCATTTTTTTAAAGATAAAAAGGGCATTGTCAGTAAACCTTTCAAAGTAGCCCCTTGCATGAATTAATGCGGTACTTTAAAGATGGTGAACTTGAACACATGTTAGACTACGGCTCCCAGGAGGGGCATTTTTATCATCCTCTCACATGTGAACACAAAAGCCTAGCGCACAACTGCACACAAACAAAGCCCAATAAGAAGGCAAGCTGGCAGCGCAAGAACGGACATGTGTGGTGCATAAAACTGCCCCAGGGCATCTCTGATTCTAGCACTGGCTCCACCTTCCTACACCAAGAACTGTCTGTCTATGACAGGAGGAGGGAGTGGGTGAGAGAGAGAGAAAGAGAAAGAAAGAAGCATTACTGACCCTGCTTTATGTTGAATAAAACAAGAAATGCAACATGACAATGCTAGACTTTCAATGAAACAGAATAATGATGTCTGATGTGAGTAGTACTACTTCTGCCCTTTAAACTTCAGTTGTGCACAGTTTAAATTGCAAAATACACATGCTGGTAAAGCTACTTTGTTCAGCAGCACAAACTCCAGAAATATCAGGATGCTGTCAGTCGTCCCAAAGATGAACAAAAGATACTTTGAATGGCCTGTTAAGCATAACTTCATGTATTGTGCAACACGCGTCCTACTGTCACAATGAAAACAACAAGAGGTTGCACACCCCATAAGAGCTCTCCTATTTTGCCTGTTATTTGACAGACACTTCATAGCAAAAATCTTACAAGTCTCCATAAAGCAGAATCAAATGTGGAAGTTGAATGGGAATTTCAAGAAACTGTTTTTCACAGTAAAAGTGCACTGATATGTCCAATGGGTACTGAAGCTAAAAAACTACCCTGAATTGAAATGCTCTCAGTAATCAGTGAAAAAAATTGAGGCCTGTATGAAATAGACATTTTTAATATATTAGAAGGCCAACGCAGTCCACACATTACATACAGGCACGGCTCTCTGCTTTCATACTTGTAACTGTTTGCAACTAAAACTAGATTCACACAAGCATGACCTTTGCTCTGTCTAATTTATGCACTATGTGATCTTTGGACCGTGTATTCACAGGTTGCTGCTTTACCAGTTAACATTTGCTATGTCTGTCTATTTAATGTAATCTGCTACTACTGGGCAAAAAATTGGAAACAATGCAAAAATTAGCATTAAAAGTACAACACAGGCATTTTTGCGGGATTGGTCTTTTCTGTTAAAGCACCATGATGGTAATTCCAGCACTGTGTACTTATGTGAAGGAGTTATTAAATTATTTTTATAATTTCAAAGCACACCTCTGAAACAAAAGATATCAATTATCAATCCCTCAAAAAGTTGGATGATAATTTTAGGCATACTGATGCATGACTGTGAGTTTATAATGGCTGGCTTAACAGAACATATTTTTTTCCAGCATTTATTTTTTTAAAAGAAAAAACTAACTGTGATTTAAACCAGGAGCCAGTGCCTTTGCCTTTCATTACGGCACTCCATAAAACTACTTAATAAAGCGGTCAGACTGGAAGGATGGTGAATATTGAACTCAATGAATTAAGGCCCGGTGAAAACTTGGAACTATTCATTAGACTCCCTGGTATTTTCACAAAGCTCTCCAGAACAAACAGTGCAGTGCTCACTCAAACACGACTCTTAACTCACTAGTATGGAATGCAGAGCTTAAGTTGGATGTTATGTGGGGACATTCAGCAGCACTGGAAAATTAAGTTGTCAGTGAACACTCTTCCATAAACCTAAGCTAAGAGACCTCATGAAATCAGCCTATGAAGAACACTTTGTCAACACTCATCAATAGACCAGAGATTCCATTTTAGACATCTCTAAGAGCTACAAATACTCTATTCTACAGAAGAAACTGGCATCCCATCCTGAACGGGATCCCAGTGTTACTGGGAAAAACAACCTTTGACCTGGATAAACAGGCTGGGATGGGGATGAATGGATATTTTACAAAATAATAATTCTTTGCATTTATATAGTGCATTTCTCACTACTCAAAGCGCTCAGCAATTGCAGGTTAAGGGCCTTGCTCAAATGCACAACAGAGCAGAGTACCTATTGGCATTTACGGGATTTGAACCAGCAACCTTACGATTGCCAATGCAGATCCCTAGCCTCAGAGCCACCACTCCCCCTATTTGTTATTATAATACAGTATTATTTGACCTCTCAAGATAATTATACATAAGGAACAAATGACAAAGTCAGTGTTGCAGAGGTACAGATTTTATACAAGCAGCACTGACTGCAAGATGGAAACCCACTGTGGAAGGATTGCCAGTCCATAACTCACTCCTCGCCAATTTAGAGATGTCAGTTACTTTCCTCCTTGGGGATAAAAACCTCAGAGACAGAGATCATGCAAACAGCATGCTGGCTGTTGGCTCAGGATGCACAAGTAGACATAAAATGAACATACTTTTCTCAGTTCAAGAAGGTTGCGTTACAAGTAAATGGCAGTGTCCAGAAAGTTCTGTAACAAAATGTCTTTGAAATTTAACAGTCAAAGAAAAACAAAAAAAAAAGAAATCTTGGATGTACATCTTCCCCAACTGCAACAGCTGGAGCTCTTGCTGTGGACTTCTGTTTTGCATGACAAAAAGTTTCCTATTTTGGTAAACACAGCTTCAACTCTTTAGGTCAGAAAACAATAATACTAGCTTCATATTTTCACTACTTGAACAAAGATGGATCATAAATGATAAAAAAAGACTGTGGGTGGAACAGTAATGCAGGGGTTGGCACAACCAACTCACACATGCAGCATCATGGCTTCAAATACCACATTTAGTGTGAAGTATGCATGGTGTCCCCATGTCTTTGTAGCCTTTCTTCTTTTTGGGTGTCTTGCAATCCTAAATTGTCTCATTGCGAGTATGTATGTGTGCAACCCTGTGATGGGCTGGTGCTGTCTGCTGGTGGGATAGGCTGTGCTTCCTGATGACCTTGAATAGAACTATAAAGATTTGAGAATGTGATGTTAAGTTAAACAGTGTCTTAGAAAATGTATGACGTCTTTCATAATAAGTAAAGCACAATTTTACTCAAAGATTAGTTTGGTTGACAACTAAATTTGGCCCACATAACTATGTGTTTAAGACTGTCCTGTAGTTGATTAACTTGAGCATGGGAAAGGTGCTATATAAATAAAATGTATTATTATTAACTTGCCATTCAGTTCTTGCTTCACGACTGATGGTCCTAATGAAACTGACCTGTCTTTGCAGATTCAAATATTGATTAATGGATGGACAGACCTAATCCACCGCTACAGTTACAGCTTCCAAGTGCTTGTCCAACTCACATGTTACTGGCCAAAAATAATTAAATGGTGCAAGTTAATCATAAATTGAACTATTAAAGAATGGAGTCCTTCTAAAATTATTATTTCTTTATCCGTTTTCTTGTCGTGTTCTAAAAAAATATTTAGCAGAACATTGCCGTTTATGTTTTACGGCATTAGTTTTAATTTAAACCGTAAGTTCTATAGAGATCGAAACTATTTCACAAGGAACAAATGGTTTGGGACACTTGATGAAAAAGTAACTCCTCAATATGGGTAATAACAAGTCCAATGAATTGAACCACTAACTGAGACGGGCGTCATTTTTGAGCTTGTGCTGTTTGGGCGCTGAAATCTGTTTGTTTTCCTCCCTACTAAAATGCAGTGGTGACTCACTGATCTATATTCATGCCCATGACAAATCTTCAAAGTATGACTACTACAAGCAGGCAGGCAGGCAGCGCGATTCTGGACGACGATCGAGTCATACAGCAATACCCGCAGCATTAAAGCCCACTCGTGATGGAGGCCATCGTGAAAGTTTAATTACATCATCAGCCCACAAGTCTCACAGCCGGGGCATGTGTCGAGCATCTTTCCAGTCACATCTTCGATCGTCCACCACTATTGACTGGGAGCCCAGTTGCGCATAGCACCATAAAATGTCGCCTAGGACCCTGGTTTACAAAAATAACGTTCTTAAAAATACAAATAGGAAGTTGCCGGAAAAAGTCCAATATATGTTAGAACCTCTGAACAAAGACCAAGGAGAGCCCTATTCATCTCAACCCAAGTCTGACCTAGACGTCGCTCAACTTTACATAACACTTCACAGAAGTCCTCAGTGATCTGAAGGAAACGAAGTGAGAAGAGAGATCTCATAGGACGGGCTCGCGGCTTCACACAAATCTCTGCCTCGGTCTCGTCTCAAGTTTGACAAGCCATACGTTTTCCCCTAGCACATTATCCCTGCGTCCGAATCAACTTACCATATGCACCTCCACCTGACCGTGAAAAGAAAGCATCCCCTGGTCACGGGCTCGCCAAGCACGGCTGCTCCATATGTAGCCGCCGGCATCCACTACGTCGCGCACGCTCTTCTTTACTGGAAATGTCGATTCTCGTTTTCTTCTGTTATCACCCACTCTGCCACAAGCCTCAAGAGCGACAGGCGACAAAAAGAAAATAAAGCCGGGAGACGTGCAGAACTGAGACGGCCTCCGTGTCCGCACTGCCACAGCGCCAACCCCGTAAGTATGGCGTAAAAAGATCCTCCGTTGCTGCTGCCGCTGCCGCCGCCGCTGCAAGCTGTGTGTCTGGCTTTAGTCAAAGTCCGCCCCCCTCCGTCTACCCCCTCCCTCACTTGGCACCTGGAAGCAGAGAGCGAGCGAGCGAAAGAGGCAGGCAGGCGGGCGGGGGATCAAGCCATGCTTCACATGTGCCTACTCTGCCTCTGCAGCCAATGAGACAGAAGGCTGCCGTTCTTCATGTCAGCTCCATGTGCCTTTATGTCCCGAGGGAGCGCAAACGCTAATATACAAATCTGCTGCGCCTGCACTAACTGCAACACCCCCACCTCAGGCAAAGAGCAGGTCTGGGGACAACGTTGGATGGACGGGCCACTGACAGTGACAGGGTACCCCGTGCGGCCCCTCCTACAACTTCGAAGCAGCGGTCCTCCCATCGTATCAAAACCACGTTGTGCGAGCAGCAAACCACAAATATGACAACTATTTAAGATATTCGAGGGCTTAAAGGCGATCAACAACTTCGTGTGCAGTATTAAAAACATTCCTCACATTACTCTTGGCTGTGTGCTCTTTTGCTCTTGACACTCCATGGCGGTGTGCTGCCCCACGCAGTCGTGAGAAACCCACGCGAAGTCACAAGTACCCAGTGCATGCGCCTCGTTTTTGCCACCCTGAATACACGAGCCGGTTCCTGCCTCTCCTACTCAGTTCTTCAGACTTTCTTGTCTGAGGAGGTTATGTTACTTGTTACTTTCCTGTTCTGGTTACAATGTATTGCTGACGTCATAACGATTTCTTTTCAAATGGACAGCATTTCTTGTGAGATACTGTACTGTATATAACGTCTGCTTAGTTAGATTCTTTGGTTTCTCTTCCACATTATCTATCAGTTTTTGAAAATTGTGCCGCACTCCTATCTGCTGGCATGGGATATATGCTGGGATCCACACTCGAGGGGAATGACAGCCTATCACAGGGCAAATTCACTCGTATGGGACAATTTAAATACTCCAGTTAGAGTAATACACTAAAGGATAGGGCCCTATCAGCATTAATCAAGAGCCAGGAACCATCCTGTATGGATCTTCTGTCTTTCACAAGACACCTCTATATATATTAGTATAATCAGAAGACACAAATTGACATAACATGCATATAAACACTCGCACTGCCTGATAAAAGAGCAAGTGGAGTCTTCTCTTATGGAGGAATATTTCAGACCAAATGACATAAATAATAACATGAAATGTGAGTATAAACAATTAAGTGTGTCACAATTTTTAATTTTTTTTGCTTATTTCTTTATGTATTTATTTCTTCATTTATTTCATTGACATGGCACAAAACATTAAATAAGCCCTGAAATGAGAATTGTTACTTTCACTCTTCAACTCGAGGGGGTGGATTCTAGCATGTACATCAGTAAGTAAGTTAATATAATCCATCACAAACATGAAATATAGAAAGATGGATGGAATTTAATTAATAAAAATAAGTCCTGAATTAGCAAATTTAGTAAACCAGTAACATGTAGTTAATCCTTCTGAAGTTACACTACCATATAAAATACACCTTTTAAAGATAAACTAGCTTAAACATTTCAGCATATTTTGTATGACAGTACCTTCCTTAATGGCATCACCAAGAAGTATAAGTTTAATCAAATTTTACTTCATATAGCACATTTCACAGTACTGTATCACAACACAACTACTTTCTAAAGAAAGAGCTATAATTATCTGCATATACACACATAAAAAAATACGAAAGTTGTTACCATAGTTAATCAGTTGAAATCAAGGTGCCATTTAAGTGAACGCACAGCGTCACTGTTGAAATAAGAGGGGGTGTAACAGAGTGGCACATATGACATTCATTTCTGCATTGAATCTCAAAGAGTGTATCAAAATGGAATATCACAAAGTGACAATTGGAGAAAACAAAATCATGCCTTGCATTGTAAATTTAATTCTGATTTCAGACATCTCTAGTTTTCTACAGGTAAGAAGGAATTTTAGTAAGTCACAGATTAAGTCTGCTGTCTTTTGCGAGAGGCCGAGTGGTTAATGCTTTTTCATTGAGCAATTGCAGATCAAAGTTTCCTGCTCAGAATTTCTCAATACATAAAAAGTAATCACTCATATCCACTTAATGTTTTAAGTTTTGATTGTATTTTGATTTTATTTTCAAATTTTAAAAATCAGAAATTTCTGTGCAATATCTTTGTTTCAGAGTTCTCATTATCTTATTAAACATGTTACTGAAATGTACTGTTTTTTAAAATGTTTTTAACATTTTCCAGGTCTGGGAAAATATGATTTTTTTAGCTTTCACAAATTCACTATTCATATCCACTTAACATTCCTGATTTAAGTAATTGTAAATACTGTAATGTAATATAAATATATATATATATATATATATATATATATATATATATATATATATATATATATATATATATGATGAATTCAAATTAAGCAATTCAAGCTAACACTATACAGTAATAATTTTCTAAATGCAACATTTCAGATTTACTCCTGTGCTTGCATTACATGCACAAGCTCTGCAATGATGTTTATTATGAATACCTCATGTGAAAGGTGGTAAGAAATGCATAAAGTATTTAAAAAAAAAAACTTTAGGTTTGTTGATGAAACTGAAATTAGATTATAAAACATGCTATTTAATGCATTATCAAATATTTATAATAAGTCAGAAATTTTCTAAATTATATATTTTTCCATAGGAGCAAGCACATATTTGGTTTCTTCCTGTTCTAAATGTTTGCTCTGTAAAGACCTTATCTAAGTTGGTCAAGATGCTTGCCAGTTACTTAAGGCCAATGTTATTTCATTAAAATTATATATTGTTCATTGTTATTGACACTTATCATTTTAGTGAAAGGGTTAAACAAAGTGTTATGCATATTTTCTATCTTATGTTTGGTTCCACTGGTAGCCCATGACACAAGAAAAAAAATCACAACTGTGTTTATATTAATAAATGCACAAAGAACAATATACTAACAACCCACTTGTGCTTCATTCACTCAGAATATGGAACCAATATAGAAAGTACTTCAAGATAGAGAAGCTTTTATCTGTGGCACCTCTGCACGATAACCACCTTTTTCCACCCTCTCAAACATATGAAGTTTTTATTGTCTGGAAAATATTTGGGATTCAATCACTTAGAGATCTTTACATAGACAACGTCTTCGCATCCTATGAATAATTACACTCCAAATTTAACTTTCCAGCAATACATTTCATTCACTACCTTCAAAATAGAAACTTTGTTAAACAAAACCTGCCCAATTTTCTTCACCTCCCACCAACCTCTATTCCGGACAAAATACTGATCAGTCTTGAGGACTCAGACAGCATTACTGCAATATATAAAAACCTTTTAAAGTCCCTCACTTTCAAAGGTCCCAGAATACTGTGGGAAAAGGATCTCTTACTCAACATTTCAAAAAAGGTGTGGAAGGCAGCCATGCGCAAAATTCAGTCCAGCTCCATATGCGCAAAGCATACAATTATTCAACTTAAAATGATATATCGAGCACATCTGTCTCATTTAAAATTGTCCAAAATGTTTTCAGGTCAAGATCCAACCTGCAAATGTTGCAATCAAGTTCCAGCCTCATTGGGCCATAAGTTTTGCACCAAATTAACATCATTTTGGACCCAAATCTTTAAATTCCTTTCAGACAGCCTTGGTGTCACAATCCCTCCTAATCCACTAACAGCTGTGTTTGGTGTACTTCCAGATAGGCTTAAAGTGGAGAGGGACAAACAAACAAACTGTAATTGCCTTTACAATTGGCAATTTACGTACTATTGGCATGTACACTTATCTTGCTCAATTGGAAGAATACAAATTCACCTCTTTTAAGTCAGTGGATAACTGATATTATATATTATCTGAAATTGGAAAAAATCTAATTCTCACTTAGAGGATGTGTACAAAACTTCTTCAAAACCTGACAGGATCTAATCAATAACATTTTATAATAAGCATTTAAATTGAGGAAGCGAATTTTCTTCCCTTTTTATTATATTTATTTTTATTTATCTACTTAATTTTCCTACTATTAAAGTTTTATTCTGTTGGCCTAGCTCGCTTTCTCAGGGGTGGGGGTTGATTTGTTTCAAACCTAGTTTTGTAAAACTTGACTTGCTTGTATGGAATGTTATTTGATTTTAATAAATTCAACAATTAATAAATAAATAAATGCACAAAAATTCATGGAAAGTCAGCAGTGCATAATCAAAGGACTAAATCATAGGGATCTGCATTTGTAACACCTGCCTCTCACACTGGGGCTTCTCAATATGAAGTAGCACTGAATTGTGCCAGAAGCTACATGAACTGAACAGAAACTACATGGAGTTTATTTACCTATATATTTATTTACAATTAGCAGTAAGGTGGTGCAGTACAGACCCAGTTGGAATCTTGTGCCCAGATGTTGTCTGTGTTGAATTAGCACATTCTTTTCTTCCCTGTGTAGGTTATCTTCCAGGTACTCTGGGTTTCCTCCCACATTTCCAAAGATGTACAGGTTAGATTAACTGGGGGTTTCAAGTTGCTCAAGTTAAAGTGTGCATGAGCCCTATGATGCATTAGCCCAGTATCTAGCATTGTATCTTGCTTTGTGTCCGGTGTTGATTTTGAACAAGTGGGTTTGAGAATTATGTTTTGTTATTTATTACAGAAGTGCTAATTTTGGTCACCCAAAAAAAGGTCACAGTTTGTTACCTTTTACTACTTATATTCATTTCCTTAACTTTTTGCCAGACCTTTACAGCTAAATGCTGCAGTGCTTTTCCTTACACTCCATGGTGGTGCTGTTATAAAATGAAATGTACCTTATTTGACAAAAGAAAATATTTTAAAACCAAAAATATCAATTTTTGAAACAACTAATTTACACTATTCTTTTTGAAAATAACAATAATTTAATTAGGGCTTTTAATATAAAATATGCAGCATAATGGATTCCTGTCATGCCCTGTGGGACTTGAACCCAGATTGGGTGAAATGACAGCGTTTTCTGCTATGGAAGCTAATACTGTTATGCACATCTCTGCCCTTTTCCAATGGGCCCTCTGGTCAACTCTTTCACAGTTAGATTTAGATTCTAAAAAGTGAGTTTAGTATAAACAAAGTATCAATATATCTCATGTAGGAAGAACAATTTTGATTTTAACAGAATTATTGTTCCATTACCTTTTTCAGTTGATTGTGTGATTAAAATTATTTTAGATAAGGATCATTTTTTATTTAACTTAATCCATTGCAGTAGCAAAGAATAATAGCTATATTTTTATTGAATAAATACAATTTCATGTTCTTTTTGCTTGATATAATTAGGTGCTTGCTTTCTGAATTAATTGTTGTGTTATTCTTCCTTTTCTACTAAAGTGCTTGAGCTTCAACAATTTTTACTATTAAAAATAACACTCAAATTATTTAGTAAATTGCTAGCTCTTTGCAGAACAATTCACCATATACTTTTACCATAATGCCAATGAATGATTGTTGTAGAGAAGAAAAAACAGTAAAAAAAATGTACAACATTAATTTGTAGAGGTTCATAATTAATAAAATATAAATATTAAAATTTTCTCCAAGTCAGTCTTTCCTTAAAAACCTTCTCAAGGATTTAAATGATGATGTACCTGACAGGCTAGATAGATAGATGAAAAACAAATTAAAGTTCATTTTCAAACAGAAATATTCATGAACTTTATTTTTATGTATGAAGTCTAAGTTATTTAACATAACATTCTAAGGCCAGTGTAATTCAATTGAGGGTAACAGCTTGACCAGCAGCATTAGTAAAACAGGAAACAGCCACAGCCATCAGCACACCCAGATATTACCACAGCCAGTTTATGGTTGCCAGTTAGGCTGTCTAGCAGGTTTTTGAGGTTGTGGGAGCAAAATCGAAGTACTTGAAGGAAAACTTGTATAGATGTTGAAGTATGTGCAAGTTTGATACATATAACAAACAGACATGAGATTCAAACCAAAATGCAGGATCTGTAAAATGAAAGCACTGTCTATTGTGCTGCCATGCCACCTCCAAGTTATTTTTTATTCTATAAATCTGATAAAGTGTCAGGTACGTCTGACATGTAAAATGTCTAATACTAAGGCTTAAAATAATTCTAAAAAAAGAAAACGAAATCACAAGAAAATAGGTCCATCATCCACTCTTGTATGGCATGTATTAGTAGCAAATAAAATGTGAGTGAAAAACATTTAACTGTTGGAAGCTTTGTCTTAACTTTGGGTAATGCAGTCCTTTTTTTTCAGACCCATTATGGAACAATATACAGTAATTTATGGGATCAAATAAAGAAATGTGGCTCTTTGTATTCAGTGAAAAGATTGTAATGTGCTTTGTTGGTATGAAATGTTTGTACAAAAATGTGATTTTATCTGTATTGCTAAATTATATAATTCTGTCTAAAAATCATATTCATAATTTATTTTAGATAATCACCGTAACCAGAATCACATTCTTTTATTTTAGAATAGGTGTCATATTATGAATCTTAAACTGTTAAGACATTTATAGGATAAACAGTGTAATAAAAAACATACTATGAAAGGAAAATATTAAATAATTCAAATTTTTTCTTTTAACAAAAATATGCTTTTCTGCATAAATGAATGGAGTCTTTTTGAGAAAACTAAGATGAGATACTATTTTTATGTCCAATTTAACACTCCTAAAATATTCAGCAAATCAGAGGAACTAATTGATATCTTTTAACAATAATATCATTATTACTAAACTTATATTTTTTGTGATTTTCATTTTGGATCTCAGTAAAAGATTAGGCACCCAACATTAAATATCATTCAGGAATATGTCCTCTGCTTTCTTAAGAGAAAATTAAAATACTTCTTTGGTTTAGAAATCATAACTCTATATTTATGGATTTTTAATTAAATTATAATTTTGTTCACATTTTTAACAAGTTAGTTAAAATATAAAGTTGAAAAAATATGATGAAAACCACTTATTCACATGAATTAATTTCCTAGTAATTATTTTTTACATATATGACCTGGCACCAGTTCATTTTTTATATTTTTTGAAGCTGCAGATTTTTAAACAATGACAAATACAGTAGCTTTAAAGTATTCTTACATTTACAGTCAATTATCAATAAACAGGATATAAATTAGTCAAAAGTTAAAATAATTACACATATGCTAATTAATGGCCCTATTAAAATATAGGAATGACAAATCCAAATATTTATAGAAGGGCAGCCAGAATGAAAACACATTCTCAAATCCAACTAAAACTAATTTTTTGACCAGCCATTTGCAAAAGAACCCCAAGATCAATGATGACACTAGGCTTCATATGAAATGTCTACAGCACTGAGCACATTCCAGTAATAATAAGTCTAAAATAGTTACTTTTTAAAAAAAATTACAAGCGTAAGTACATGGAAAATGTGAATACTTAAAACAAATGTGAATAGAGAAAGTATGTGAACCTGAGATTTTAATTTTTTTGCAATAACATTCCTTTTCCATATTTCAGCCTAAATGTATAATCATATCATATACTATATAAGACAGCTCCTTATATTTATAATAAATTAATTTGTCATCTGGTAGTATTGTAGACTGAAACTGTGATTGGTATTTTCTTCACTCATCTTAAATTTTAATTTTGTTAAACCATTAATAAATCATAAAAAGACAAAATGTAGAAACTGGCTTTAATTTTTAAAAAGTGTTGTGCTTATTATCTCATCTTTGTTGCTCATCATATCAGTCACTGGATGACTGACAATCTGACTAATTTCTCGAATACCATAAAGCTGCACTGTTAATATGATGACTTTTGCACAATTAAAGGTGTAAAGAATGAGCTGGTCATCATTGTTTTGGTATTACATTGTCATCCTTCCATTATGTTACCAGCTTGTTTTTTTGATTTTGATATACTTTATTAACCCTCGAGGGGAAATTGTCTTTTTGCATGACCTTTGGGAATCAGAGCACAGGGTCAGTGTTATAGGATAAAGCAGAATTTAGAATTAAAAAAAAAAATCAACTTTTGTCTTACTACACATATTTTAGTTGGTATGAGAAAATATTTTATGCCTCATAAATTGGTTGGTAATCTGCATAATTTTCCCCATTAATCTGACATGCTTCCACTAAACCAAGCCCAGCCATTAACTTCTGTTGAATGTACAGAACACTTTTATAAAGCATATAAAAAGAGTAATAAACACTATGAAGGCTCCATGTGTTTCGTGAGCACAAGTTAACCAACATACAAAAAATGCATCTAGTGACACAGCAGTGTAATTTGTTCCAATATATTAACAGCACTGATGCATAAAAAATATAACAGTTGTAATTCTTGACATGCAGTCCACTTTAGCATTATCATTGAGACAGGCCATGCACATTTAGGTATATACTGTAAATATAGTTTTTTTTATTACTATATATAATCAAAGTTAGCTCTCCATTTCAGACACCAAATACGCTATGCCATTATTATTACTGAGCATCCACTGCAGATTGTGCAATTTGGTTTCTTGTCATTTTATTACTGTCTCACACAATCATAGTAGTCTATTGCAAATGTGTGATAGATGTTGCAATACAACCCTGCCTCGGCCTATGTATGTAACATGTAATGTGCTTAAATATGTCAAATGCAAAATGTACCTTTCAATATTATTTTATGAAGGTTTAAATATCCCTAAATGCTGTTCAATGATGTGATAGTCAATATACCATACAGTAGAAGGAATGCAGGAAATATATTTGAACTTTCCAGTGAAAATCAAAAAATTCATCACTCTTGGCAGACTACTGTTACTGCTTGTATTCAATCCAGTCTCTTAATCAAATTAAGATCGACTACGTTTTCAGTTTTGGAAAAGTTCTTAAGCTCTCCAAGAACAAGACAATACTTAAAACCTTAGATAAAAGTTTAAACTTTCTGTATATATTATGCTTTGTAGTAATTTGTAATTTCTATTACTTTCAAAATCATTTAAAATACACAAACACCCCATCTCAGACTGGCAGTGGCAGCAGGCTAAGCAGGTCAGCCCAGACTTCCCTGTCCTCAACTATAGATTCTAGCTTTTCCAGGTGTTTCCAAGCTAGCCAAGAGATATAATCCCTCCAGTATGCCCTGGGTCTCCCTGCATATATTATGTATTTTACACTTTGATAAAGACTGGGGTTTCATGATATAAACAAATAAATTTGAATGATAGTGCAGTCATTCCTTAAATATAACAACACTGTTTAAGGTATAAAATGTAACTGAGCAAATTCAGTTGCACACTGCTGAAATAAATGGAAGAACTTGTAAACTGAATACCAAAAGAATCAGAAAGTGATGCTTTAAACTGGATGCTAAAAAAAATTATATAGCAAATAAATGTAGTTAACTTTGTACTGACCCACAAAAAGTCAACTCCCTGAGTATGCCACTGAACTAGCTATTAAATTAACAGGTGGACCGAATTGTTGCTTGTAGTGACAATTACATAAAGTACATAGTAAAATTCAAACCCTCTGAAAGAGGAGAATTAATGAAATGGACAGTTTAAATTATTTCTCCATTTCCATACTTAACCCCAAAAGCTGATATGGTGGAGATCACTGCAGTGTTATGTATTCTTTTGACTGTTTTTTTTTTCACTTTGCGATTTTTGTCACAGTGCTTTAAGTCTGTTTCTTCCAACTTCTTTGATATTCACCTACAGTATATGCAGCTTTTCATTATGGCTTGAAGGTAGCCAGTCATGTTCAACAAGCAGTGTAAATATGGGTTTACTTTCATTTTAACTGAAACAGTTTTAAATCTTGTTTACATTATTTAATCTATCTTCCTCTCAGAAAAACAGCCTGTATTTAATTCATCAGTTTATGATTCATGAAATATAAGGAGCTGTGCAGTTCATGTTTTAAAGTAGTCATTTCTATGCCAGTAACACAGATGTCAGGTTGGAGCTTGGGAACTACCCCAACCACTCCTTTGACCTCGGTCATTCTTATCTAGCTGTACTGATGCTGAGCAGAGAGGAATGTAAGGGGCAATTGTAATAAACATGGAGCACTGGCTTTTCCAATATTGTGCCTCTATATCCAGTGTGAAAACCAGTTAGTTGTTTTGTCCAAGAGTTTCTGAATATGGATCTGAATTATGGATTCAGCAATATGAATAAACAGACCTACAGTATGTTGTTCTTGTCTCTTTTATGTTTCTCATGACCTGTCCATATTTGAGAAGTCCTTTTAGATTATGGACAATCTGTAAAACCAATGTGGCTAACATTTTCCCACACACTACACTGCATCATTTCTCATCAAGGAAGCCAATCTTGGGAAGTGAATGACTGCCTCTGTAGAGATATTAATTGTTTGTTAATCTGACAATAATGTCTTATGACTCTAAATGTGGTTTACATGGTTTACACACAGGATGCAGAAATTTCCATAAAACATGTTTATTTATTGATTATTACATTTATCTACTTTTGATCAGAATTTGCATCTCATTTAACAGTGCTTAATGTGTTTTGTCATATTTTTAAAATGAACAACTTTACTGGAATGCCACAAAGCATAGGCTTGGCACTTGCCTTGTTCATGATGCCCAAATAACCCTCATTTGGAACAAGATGGTTTGCAATACTGATGGAAGGATGACTTTGTTGGTCGTCATTGAATTGGTGTTTATGTCAACATAGTGCTCCAGTATGCTTTCAATTCTAAAACTTCTTGCAATGAAAAGTATTACTGTGGGTCCCTGTTAGGTATCAGTCTATTTTCATAATCTACTTTATGTACTGTAGCATAGAATTGCCAAGACGCAATTACAATTCAAGCCTCAACAGACATAAAACAGGAACCAATACTTAATATGACACTGCTCTTCATAGGGTCTTGTCATACTCTCAATCGCACAGGGACAGTACTGGCTATTCTTTTTTTGTTTTGATTTAAAAAGAAAAATGAATGCTGTCTACAGTTTGACAAATTAGTCTTGGCATCTAAAATGTGAAATTATGCCAAGATCCGCTCAGTATATAGTTGCTCCCTTAAACTATACCGATTTTGTCATGTTTGTTTTCCCAGGTGTAACCAACAGTACAGTATATGTATATATACAGAAGTGGGCAAAAGTAGGCATACAATTGTTTGTATGGAAAAAAGACATGCAGATTATGATTACTACAATAGCTTTAACAGCTCTATTAATTCAAAAGAATGGCACGATGACATAGTACACTTAGATAAAATCTCATACCGTAAGTGCTTAAATTGCCAGCCTTCATTATTTACACATTCTTGTAGTCTATTTGCTACACTCAAGCACACTTTAATAACAATAATAATAATAATAAGATGATAAATAAGAAGACCAATACAAATAAATAATGACACAAGAATAAACTCAGTGTTTTGGGTACTCACAACTGTAAGTTTACTTTTGCCAACCCTTGTGTTCTACTGTATATACTGTACATATTCAATGGTTGTGGACTGGAAGTGACATCACTATTGTTCTGTCCATCAGTCACACTTTCTACAGAGGAAGGAAGAGAAGAAGCATTAGGCAACAACGTCAACCCCTGGTTTGGAGGAGAATTACCCACAAATGAACTCTGAAATTGTATTCCAATTGCCCAAGAGTGACAATATATACAGTATATCCCCTAAGTATGATTACCTTATGTGGTTACCTTTCTAATCACCTCTACTGTTAAGTAGATGATCAAAATAATTTTTGAAAGTATGCTGAACAATACGTAGTTTACAGACTGCTGCCTTTCTGTAACTCAAGGCACTATATATAAAATACATTGCATTTGTTATATACAATAGTCTGCAGTGGGTTGGCACCCTGCCCAGGATTGGTTCCTGCCTTGTGCCCTGTGTTGGCTGGGATTGGCTCCAACAGACCCCCGTGACCCTGTGTTCGGATTCAGCGGGTTGGAAAATGGATGGATGGATGGATATACAATAGTTTGAATACAGGCGGGTCAAGTTTCTTAAGTCATTTATAAAAAAAGTCTAAACTGACAGCTCTGACTAGAGTCCAGCAACTTGGCATTGGGTAAGACAATCCAATTTATTACATATGCCTGATAATAGGTCAAGAAAATTACTTTATATGTTCTGGCAATGTTTGATGAAATGTTTAAATAATATAGATTTAGGAAAACTTGCACTCCATCCCAGAGTTGGTTTGCATCTTGTAACTGATGACTGCTGGATAGCTTTAGGCTTTGTTTCCTTAATATTGGATTATGTGGGTTCAGTAAACAGATTGATGTATAGACATTTTGGGGGCTGGGGGGTAATTTTTTAAAATGGCCAAGTAATTTTGCATACTAAAATTCTAGTCTAAAGGAGATCAAATAGTCAGGATGTTCCCATCTGCTATAAATCTATAGATACACTTTTCGACATGTTAAAACTTTTATATGAACCTTTATTGAACACCATGATATAAATAATGCTACAGACAACAGAAAAAAAGTAGAACTCTATTATGATTAATTTTGAATGGTAGAAATGGTCATAAATGACAAGGAGCGCAGACATTTTTGGGACTGGAGATGGGTTCTGGTTTTGCATGGGAGGCCAACCTCTGTCACTGGATTTCTTCCTAATGAAAGTCTGCTGATGCCATAAAATCAGTTTTTGGCTTATGGCACCAGATTAAAGATACCACAACTTTAAAATTAAAGCTTACTTTATGATGTTAATTAAAACAGATTAAAAACACTTCTTTACCAATGGAATCTATGCTTTGATTTAAAGTCTCATTTAATAACATATATAAGTTTTCTGTTTTAGCATATATAAAATTGATTTTTTTTTAAATCTTGATTTAAAATGAATTAGACCTAAACATCATAGCTTTAAATCAGTCTGCACATTTCACACAACAAATTTAAGCCACTTAAGTGGGTCAAAAGTGTGTTGACAAAGGTCATATCTGATTCACTACTGTCAAAAGCAGGACTCAGACTAAAGAAGACAAAATGCATGATGGGTGCTTGCAACTGAAGCATGTGATGACAGGCGATGCTAAAGAAATTGTGGGAGCTTGTAAATGAAGCATGTGATGACAGTCATACGCAGTAGAATGGTGGGAGCTTTTAAATGAAGCATGTGACACGGGCCATTTCTGAAGCAACAGTGGGAATAACTGAGTGCACAATATGACAGCACTGTAATTATCAGTTCAGCTCATAGTTTCTTGGATGGAAGTGTATTTTTTTGAGACCTGTGCCAAAAACAGGTCTTTGCAGTGTAAGAATATGCTTACAAAAAGCAAAGAAAGCATCACTTCCCAGGAATATCATTGAATTACAATCACTGATTGTTTTGAATGAATGCAACCATAAAAAAGTGATATACAGTGGTGTGAAAAACTATTTGCCCCCTTCCTGATTTCTTATTCTTTTGCATGTTTGTCACACAAAATGTTTCTGATCATCAAACACATTTAACCATTAGTCAAATATAACACAAGTAAACACAAAATGCAGTTTGTAAATGGTGGTTTTTATTATTTAGGGAGAAAAAAAAATCCAAACCTACATGGCCCTGTGTGAAAAAGTAATTGCCCCCTGAACCTAATAACTGGTTGGGCACCCTTAGCAGCAATAACTGCAGTCAAGCGTTTGCGATAACTTGCAATGAGTCTTTTACAGCGCTCTGGAGGAATTTTGGCCCACTCATCTTTGCAAAATTGTTGTAATTCAGCTTTATTTGAGGGTTTTCTAGCATGAACCGCCTTTTTAAGGTAATGCCATAGCATCTCAATTGGATTCAGGTCAGGACTTTGACTAGGCCACTCCAAAGTCTTCATTTTGTTTTTCTTCAGCCATTCAGAGGTGGATTTGCTGGTGTGTTTTGGGTCATTGTCCTGTTGCAGCACCCAAGATCGCTTCAGCTTGAGTTGACGAACAGATGGCCGGACATTCTCCTTCAGGATTTTTTGGTAGACAGTAGAATTCATGGTTCCATCTATCACAGCAAGCCTTCCAAGTCCTGAAGCAGCAAAACAACCCCAGACCATCACACTACCACCACCATATTTTACTGTTGGTATGATGTTCTTTTTCTGAAATGCTGTGTTCCTTTTACGCCAGATGTAACGGGACATTTGCCTTCCAAAAAGTTCAACTTTTGACTCATCAGTCCACAAGGTATTTTCCCAAAAGTCTTGGCAATCATTGAGATGTTTCTTAGCAAAATTGAGACGAGCCCTAATGTTCTTTTTGCTTAACAGTGGTTTGCGTCTTGGAAATCTGCCATGCAGGCCGTTTTTGCCCAGTCTCTTTCTTATGGTGGAGTCGTGAACACTGACCTTAATTGAGGCAAGTGAGGCCTGCAGTTCTTTAGACGTTGTCCTGGGGTCTTTTGTGACCTCTCGGATGAGTCGTCTCTGCGCTCTTGGGGTAATTTTGGTCGGCCGGCCACTCCTGGGAAGGTTCACCACTGTTCCATGTTTTTGCCATTTGTGGATAATGGCTCTCACTGTGGTTCGCTGGAGTCCCAAAGCTTTAGAAATGGCTTTATAACCTTTACCAGACTGATAGATCTCAATTACTTCTGTTCTCATTTGTTCCTGAATTTCTTTGGATCTTGGCATGATGTCTAGCTTTTGAGGTGCTTTTGGTCTACTTCTCTGTGTCAGGCAGCTCCTATTTAAGTGATTTCTTGATTGAAACAGGTGTGGCAGTAATCAGGCCTGGGGGTGGCTACGGAAATTGAACTCAGGTGTGATACACCACAGTTAGGTTATTTTTTAACAAGGGGGCAATTACTTTTTCACACAGGGCCATGTAGGTTTGGATTTTTTTTTCTCCCTAAATAATAAAAACCATCATTTAAAAACTGCATTTTGTGTTTACTTGTGTTATATTTGACTAATGGTTAAATGTGTTTGATGATCAGAAACATTTTGTGTGACAAACATGCAAAAGAATAAGAAATCAGGAAGGGGGCAAGTAGTTTTTCACACCACTGTATAATAAGTCATCACTTCAATGTTGGTACTAAGCCCACAAACCTGTTTCACTTAGTGTATTTACAGTACATGTACACACATCAATCAAGTTAAGGTGTATAATCTTTTTAAGGCAAGAACCTGGTTTATTAATAATCTGCATTTAAATGCACAAGTAATGGAGGTCTTCTTTGGCAAAACGCTCTGATGTAATTAAAATGCACACACAAAAAAAGAGTTATTTGTCATCATTGGCCCCCGTGAATTTTAAAATAAGCATGTAATAATTTTGTGTTATAAATGTAATATATTTAGTCAAATTAATGCTTTATTTATATGATTCTGTTACCTCATTGCACACAGCAAACTCTTTTTTACTTGGCTATGGAATTGAGTCCTGCAAAGGTGTGCTTCTTACCAGGTACACATTGCTGCTAGAATTAATAATAACACAAGGAGTTTTATTTTGATGAGATATGTATTAGGTTACTCATTACTTTAACAAGTAATCGGACTACTTAACGGTTGTTACTTTTAATGTGTTAACCTACTGTTCTCGAGATTGTGTTGCTGACCTTAGTACTATATGTTCAGCTCATCAACATAAATTTAGCAATTTCTGAAATATTGAGCCTGATTAAATTTAGCTAGGGGGAGGAATAATGTTAATGCCTGAACATTTGCCACTGGAAATGTATTTTGTGGATGCTTCTACCTATGGCTGCTGAAAGCGTGTCCAAAGCAAATACATGTGCCTGCTGACAGAGTGCAATGGACATGTGCAGACTACAAAATCCTCAACAATAACCTGGTTAAGGGTTTACATGGCCACATAACTGGATTATTCACTGAAAAAATCTACCTCTGTTAATCAGGTTTCTCAGAGACTAAATATCCTGATTTCTCTAACCAGAATAAGGGTTTACATGGCATTTTAGAAATCAGGTTTCTGTGAATAATCACATTTTTGAAGCACATGTAAACACGCTAACTGAAAATTAAAAAAACAAAAAAACACTGATTTGTTTTCAGCACTCTAACAAATGAGTCAGTTTAATTAGATATACACTCTTCCTTTTTCTAAATTCACTTAATCCGAGTTTTAGGCAATGTGGGTAGTGTGCCAGTTTCATTTAATTAAATTTGTCACAATAATTCCATTTTGGAAGCCAAATGATAAATAAAACTAAAATCAACAAAACAGCTTGAGAACTAGCATAGCTTGAGGGTTTATAAATCTTGGGCTGTTTGGTTTTGTAATGTTATCTGCTATTTTTCTTAAGTTATTTTGTCCTTCTTGGTTTGTCTTCCTTATTTTGTTTGTGCTTGGGGTTTTCATGTCATTGTACTCCCCGCAGTGTGAAATGTCACACGTCACTTCCATACTCGTTCTGATAGGTGACTTCACAGCCATTTTGTATATACAAGTACATGTAGTTCAAGAGGAGACTATATGAGTTGCTAATAACATATAAGGGAAAAACTAATTTAATTAAATAAAAAGCATGTAAAAAGACATACTTAAAAAGACTTAACTTAGTGTATGTTCATCTTCAAGAAATTAGAGCTGAAGTGTAAGGTCCCTCTAAGCCAGGAGACTGCTTAGAGGCTGGGGGCTCAAAAAATAAGCTTTAAGGGCTATTTATTGTTTTGTTTGGACTTTTGTGTGTTCCTGATCTCTAGCTCTCTAAGACACCTTGGTCTGAGCTTTTGCCTTGTTTTGTATTTTTGACTAACCTCTTCCACTCAAACATTCACGCCAATCTTAAAGAAAACAGTGTTTTTTGTATTCCCCAAAACTCCCCCAGACGGGAGATTCTTCACTATAGAAAGAACAAACACTGTGCTACAGTATACAAGAAAATAACAAAATGAAACTAATATACTGTTTCACACCATCTCTATCTAAAATGACTAGGAGAGCTGAGGAAGGCATCATCATGGAATGTAAAGAAAATGTACGTTATTACCCTACAATGTTTCCAGCAACAGTGCTTGTACATCAGGGGTCTCCAACCCCCGGTCCGCGGCCCACTACCGGGCCGCAGCCATCTGACAGCCAGGCCGCGAGAGAACTGCTGGCAACAGAGACTCACTCAAGACTTTTCAGAATGCTTGGCAGGTGGGGCTTTACAGCGGCGCAGACAGAGGAGAGAGACAGAGGTGAGAGAGTATTACAAAAAAGTATTTTTTTGGTCCTGACAGTTTCCCCAAATGTCATGAGTTTATAGAAATCTTGTTACTACGAAGTACATTCAGCAGATACTTTCATTACAATGAAGTGACCTTGAAATGCTTGAATGAATCATCCACAGAGCAGTTTGCTGTGGTTGCAGCTCAGTTGTGCACATTTGCACAATGATCCACAAACAGTAACATTGTAAAAAAAATTTCTTTCTTGGAACTTTCCTCGTACTGTTTTTTTTTTTGTTTGCTGTTTTTGTTTTCTGTGGTTTTCAGTGATACCTTTTGCTTGTTGCTTGTCCGCATTTGAAAAACATCCATTGGAATTTAACTTACTGTCACCCTCCTATAGAAACGGCTGACACGAAAAAATAATAACGGTGTTAATGTTTGTGATGTGCAATCTGTTGGAATGACAAATGCAATGCATATGTCTTTGTTATATGCAAAAAAAGAAGAAAAATCTCAGGTTGCAAACGTATGCGAACTGCTGCATTTGAAGACAATTTTTATGTGGTTCAGTGATGCTCGTTCAAGAAACATTCCTATTAATGCGGCACTCATTCAAGAAAATGTGAGGTTTCTAAACTCTCTTGGGACCTCCGTCAACGGGACAACACGCCGAAGAGCATCCTGAAGTGCGATCACCACGTCTGTTTAAGACTGTTTATCTGTTGCTGGGGCAACAGCAGGCTCACAGCTCTACTGTGGAGCAATCGTGCTTCGGGATGCACTTCAGCGTGATGTTCCCTTTGGGTGGGGGGGATCCCAAAAGAGTTCAGAAACCTCACAATATGAACTGGCATTCAGGCACCCCACCTTTACCCACTCTGCAGACTCAGTATCCAGCGAGGCTGGAGGAGTGCTGGAGGAGCCTGAGGAGGAAAATCTGAGGCAGCAGTGGAGCAGCAGCATGTGGGGCACAGGCAGAAGATACCCGTTGTTCAAGTTGGCAGATAAAGTGGCTGCATTCAAAGCCAAATTTGATTTATGGGGCCGACAAGTGAACATTGGGATTTCTGATATGTTTCAAACGTTAGCAGAGGTTGTTAAAGATACCAAGCCAGGGCCTTCTTTCTCCCAGCTGGTGTATGATCACCTATCTCAGCTTTCAATAGAGTTTGAGCATTACTCCCAACCATAAAAGACCCCTGAAATGGGAAGGAATGGATCTGTGACCAAAAACTTCAAATCTCCATATGTTTTGGATTAAAGTCAAGGCGGAATATCCTGAGGTTGCCACAAAAGCACTGAAAAGTCTGCTTCCATTTTCAACATCCTATCTTTGTAAGGCAGTGTTTTCTGCAGTGACAGCAACCAAAACAAGATTACGGAGTAGACTGAACATAAGCAACACACTTCGTGTGTCACTGTCTTCCATTGTCCCCAAATTGGATCGTCTGCTTGCAGGAACACAAGCTCAGGACTCTCACTGATTCTGCATTATGGTAAGTTGTATAGATAGATAGATCTTTATTGTCATTGTCACTTTTACAAAGGAACAACGAAATTGAAGGTGCAATCGACTCAGTGTGAGGAATAAGAGTTAAAAAGACAAGAAGAGAGAAAATAATAACAAACCGAATAGTAATAAATATACAAATTGCACTTGTTGACTTAAGGTCTATATTGCACATTGGAAGAATAATATGGAGCAGTTTTATTTTGAGTTCAGGGCCATGATTGCTTTCGGATAAAAGCTGTTTTTAAGGCGGTTTGTCCTAGTTTTCATAGCTCTGTATCTCTTGCCCGATGGCAAAAGCTGGAAGAGGCAATGACCGGGATGTGACGAGTCCTGTGAAATGTCTATTGCTTTTTTGCGGCTTCGGGAGGTGTAGATTTGTTCCAGAGTGGGGAGGGTACAACCAATTGTTCTCTCCGCTATCCTGACGACCCTGTGGAGCGCTTTCTTTTCTGAGGAAGTGCAGCTGCCGTACCACACACACAGTCCGTACGTGAGCACACTCTCGATGGAACAATGATAAAAAGCAAGGAGCAGATTTTTTGGGAGGTGGTTCTTCCTGAGAATTCTCAGAAAATACAGTCTCTGCTGCGCCTTCTTTAGCAGCTCCTTGGTGTTGGCGCTCCAGGTCAGGTCATCCTCCAGCTCCATACCCAGAAACCTGAACACCGGGACCCTCTCCACACAGGCCCCGCCAATGATGAGTGGCTGGATGTCAGTTTTGTTTTTCCTAAAGTCAATAACAAGCTCCTTTGTTTTTTTGGTGTTGAGGAGCAGGTTATTGACTGTGCACCACTCTGACAGTCGCTCCACCTCGTCCCTGTATGCTAGCTCACCCTCCTTGCCCGAGATGAGTCCGACCACCGTCGTGTCATCCGCAAACATTATAATCTTGTTGCTATGGTGAGTGGGGACACAGTCATATGTATAGAGGGTGTAGAGGAGCGGGCTGAGCACACAACCCTGCGGCGTCCCAGTGTTGAGGCTGAGAGCAGTGGATGTGTGGAGACCCAGCCTGACCCTCTAGGAGCGACCCGACAGGAAGTCCAGTATCCAACTGCAGGTGAGTGATGGAAGTCCCAGATCTGCCAGTTTGGACACCAGTCGTTGTGGGAGGATGGTGTTAAACGCCGAGCTGAAGTCTACAAAGAGCAGTCTGGCGTAACTCCCCTGCTGCTCCAGGTGGGTCAGGGCAGCATGAAGGGCTGTGGCCACAGCATCCTCCGTGGATCTCTTTGCTTTGTAAGCAAATTGAAATGGGTCCAGGTCTGCTGGCAGGCAGGCGATGATATGACTCCGCACAAGTTTCTCAAAACACTTCATGATGACAGATGTGAGTGCCACTGGGCGGAAATCATTCAGACTGTTCGTGTTGGATTTTTTCGGCAGCGGAACAATGATTGAGGACTTGAGGCAGGATGGGACAGTGGCCTGGGACAGGGACTGGTTGAAAATCCTGGTGAAGATTCCGGCTAGTTGATCTGCACAGTCTTTCAGCAACCGTCCAGCCACACCGTCGGGTCCTGCAGCCTTCCTCAGGTTCACTTTCCTCATCACCCGCCTCACCTCACACTCTTCCACTGTGATATATTGCTGTTGTGAACAGGCTGTTGTGATGGAGCTGCTATTGGTGTCGCCTCAAAGCGGGCAAAGAAGATGTTCAGCTCCTCTGCAAGAGAAGCGTCTCCCTCAGCAGCCAAGGAGTTGCTGGATTTGTATCCGGTGATGTGCTGGACACCCTGCCACACCTGCCTGGTGTTGTTACTCCTCAGATGATCTTCTATCCTCCTTCTATATGCTGCCTTGGCCTCTCGGATGCCTCTCTTCAGGTTCGCTCTGGCTACACTGTAAAGAGCCCCATCCCCAGACCTGAAAGCAGTATTCCTAGCTTTCAGCAGACTCTGGACATCCCTCGTCATCCAGGGCTTCCTGTTAGGATAAATCCTTATGTGTCTGTCCCTGGTGACGTTGTCCGTGCAGAACCTGATGTAATCCAGGACTGCCGTAGTGTGGTACTCCAAGTCTTGGTGATAGAAAACCTCCCAATCGGTTCTCTGGAAGCACAATCTGAGTCGGAGAGCACACAGCCGCAGCGTCTAAGCGCGCCGCCATTGTCATGAAAGTGGTATAATTTCTATTACGATATTATAACGTAATAATAATAGAAATGAAATGTAAAATTGTGTATAAAACTGCCCTACAAACCCGCCCCCACCGATCCCTGGAAAAATTTGCTTCTAGTAAAGTGGTCCTTGCTGTCAAAAAGGTTGGGGACCACTGTTGTATATGATATGTTCACTGTAAAATTAATGAATAGCACTAACATTTTGATAGCAATTCACTGATGATTTTAACTAGATAGAACTTGTATTCATGTACAGTATGTATGTGCTTCATAAAGCAATTCATATCACAATACATACTTTAATACAGTGGCATGCAAAAGTTTGGTTTAAGTTTAGTTAAGTGAGCAGAAGATGAAGCGACCACCAAAGGCATGAAGTTAAAGATGATATTTCTTTTCAGCATTTTACGTAAGACTAGCTGTGTAAGCCCATGCTGTAAAAAGCCCGGGATTCTAGAAACTTGAAATTGTCAGAAAATAAATTGAAATGTAGAGATGTCAGGTAATTGAAAGGAACTACTCTGGGCGTCTATTTGCCGACGTGCTCGCATTGCTTGTGCATTAGCGGCGGGAGGAAAAGTAAAAGGTATGCTGGATGCCGGTTTGCTGATGTTAGCAGCTTAGCGACTTTGTTTTTCTTCTGAGGTTTGGTTTTGCACACGTTCTTGCATCACTTGTGTATTAGAGGCAGGCAGAAAAGTAAAAGGTGCCTCACAGTTAGGACACCTGGGTGTGCTTCCCGGGTCCTCCCTGCATGGAGTTTCCATGTTTTCCCCATGTCTACGTGGGTTTCCTCTGGGTACTCCGGTTTCCTCCCACAGTCCAAAGACATGCAGGTTAGGTGCATTGGCGATCCTAAATTGTCCCTAGAGTGTGCTTGGTGTGTGGTGTGAATGGCCTGTGGTGGGCTGGTGCCCTGCCTGGGGTTTGTTTCCTGCCTTGCGCCCTGTGTTGGCTGGGATTGGCTTCAGCAGACCCCCATGACCCTGTAGTTAGGATATAGCGGGTTGGATGATAGATGGAAAAGTAAAAGGGATACCAGTTTGCCGATGCTAGCGGCTAAGCGATGTTGTCTTTCTTCTGAGGTTTCATTTTGCTGACGTGCTGGCCTCGCTTGTGTTATTAGTGGCTGAGCGAGTTGTCTGTTTCCTCAGAGGTGGAGCCCATACCCCGACACCACCCATCACTTCCAGTCCGGACAGACAGACACACTTCCACATGTAGACGTTTATATATAAGATTAATGTATTGTTTTTATTTTGTACAATTGTACAGTGAAAAAGGAAAGGAGAACCATGAAAAAGTTTGGGTACCCCAAGATATTTGAGGTCTCGTGTAACTTTTACCAAGGTCTCAGACCTTAATCAGATTGTTCGTGCTTGTTTACAGTCATCGTTAGTAAACCCCAGGTGATGAAAATTGCAAAGCCTTAAAAATTCTCTGATTCCT
Source organism: Erpetoichthys calabaricus (assembly GCF_900747795.2). NCBI lineage: Eukaryota > Metazoa > Chordata > Cladistia > Polypteriformes > Polypteridae > Erpetoichthys > Erpetoichthys calabaricus. Next base: position 32,256,007 of record NC_041408.2, read on the forward strand.
CAAACCTTGTCCCAGTAATCAGCAGCCATGGGCTCCTTTAAGCAGCTGCCTAGCATTCTGAAAATAAAATAATTGATGCTCACAAAGAAAGAAAAGGCTACAAGAAGATGGCAAAGCCTTTTCAGGTAGGTGCTTCCTCAGTTCGTAATGTTATTAAGAAATGGAAGTGAACAGGAATGGTGGAGGTCAAGTTAAAGTTTGGAAGACCAAGAAAACTTTCTCAAAGAACTTCTCGTTGGATTGCCAGAAAGGCAAATAAACAACAACAACATCTATTTATATAGCACATTTTCATACAAATGGTGTAGCTCAAAGTGCTTTAGAAGATGAAGAAAGAAAAGTTTATATGAAACAAAAAAGTAAGATTAGGCATTACTAAGTAACAAAGAATAAAGTAAGCTCAGATGGCCAGGAGGACAGAAAAAAACAAAACAAAACAAAAAAAAAAAACTCCAGATGGGCCAGAGAAAAAAAAAACAAACTATGCAGAGGTTCCATGTCCAAGAGACTGCCCAAACCCCACTGGGCATTCTACCTAACATAAGTGGTCTAAATCAGTCTTTGTGGCTTTCAGGCTTCATGTAAAAGAATTTGATGATGATGGTCATGTGGCCATCTGGGGTACTGCCTTCAATCCATCAATGTAGGGACTGCATGTTGCATTGATCAGGTGGTGGTTGTGCAGTACTCCACCACAGGAAACTGGAAAAAGAACAACAGAGAATAATATGGATTAGAACGGACTGTGGAGCCTTAATGAAAAAGATAATTCAAGGCACATACAGTTTAACAGAGATAAAATGTAGTAATGAGAAAGCCATGTTAAAATAATGGATTTTTAGCAGTTTATACAAAACCCTGTTTGACAGCAAAAGACCTTCAGGAATATTTAGCAGACTCTTGAGTGGTGGTGCACTGTTCTATTGTGCAGTGACACCTAAACAAATATGACCTTCATGGCATAGTAAGCAGAAAAAAAAACTTTTCTGCATCCCAGCCACAAAATTGAGCAACTGAAGTTTGCAAATGAACATCTACACAAACCTGATACACTTTAGAAACAAGTCCTTTGGACTGATGAAGTCAACATAGAACTTTTTAGCCACAATGTGAAAATATATGTTGGGAGAAAAAACAGTGCGGAAAAGATCACCTCTCCAACTGTTAAGCATGAGGGTGGATCAATCATGCTTTGGGCTTGTGTTACAGGGAACGTCATTTGTAGAGGGAAGAATGGATTCAAATAAATAAAAATTCCAACAAATTCTGGAAGCAAACATCACACCGTCTGTTGAAAAAAAAGAGGATGGATCCTTCAACAAGATAACCATCCAAGACACATCTCAAAGTCTACAATGATATAACCTCAAGAGGTACAAGCTGATGGTTTTGCCATGGCCTTCACAGTGCCCCGACCTAAACATCATTGAATATCTGTGGGTAGATCTCAAGAAAGGACTGCATGCAAGACAGCTCAAGAATCTTGCAGAATTAGAAGCCTTTTGCAAGGACGAATGGGTGAAAATACCTGAAGTAAGAAATGAAAGAATCTTAGATGGCTACAAAAAGTGTTTATAAGCTGTGATACTTGCTAAAGGGAGTGTTACTGGGTACTGACCATGTCGGGTACCCAGATGTTTACTTCAGGCCCTTTTAATTTTTTTTGGAAATAAAAATGCAATCTTGCTTAAAATATAAAAAAAATGTGTCATCCTTAACTTTATGCTTTTTGGGAATCAGCTTATCTTCCACACATTTAACTATTCTCAGTAGCAAACATTTTAAGCAAGGGTGCAAAAATCTTTGCATGCCACTGTAGTTCACACATAGTATGAATACATACAAGCAGAAAAGTTAAGAAAATGATTGAAAAGACAAAGAAATTCCACAAGTGTCAGAGCTCCAACTATCAAAGAATGCATAGATGTCTTAATAAGAAAAACTTGGAAGGAGCCTGTGGGGTGGTGAGAATAAGAATTAAACAGAAGCATTGGGAAAGTTACCTTGTTTACATGACTTACATATTTTACTAAATTCTGTGTTAGAAAGTTAATAAATAATTTAATAGTATTGGGTTACCATGTAGAGTATACCCAATCTCCCTGTATCTGTGTTAATATTCTCCAGGTACTTTTCCCATACCACAACGTTTAATTAGTTTAATAAGCTGGCCTTATGTGTAAATGCCCCCTGTGATGAATTGTTGACCAACCAACACTGTAGACACAGGTTGTGCCCTCCTTTCAAGTGTTCAAAGCAAATGATTTGTGAACTATAAAAAAAAATTAGGTACATAGTATATATTTTACCAAAATTTTTCCACTTCATCAGCAACATTCAATTCAGGATGAAATATACCCAATTTCATAACACTGCCAATATAAGTACATGGGTAATTGTGTTTTTGCTTGGTTCAACATAAATCTTTAAGCCAAGCTTACTTAAATGTTGCAGATTTCATTCTTTTCTAAAGTCTGATTCAACTGGAAACAATACATTATATAAACATATAATACTAATACTAATATTACTACTACTACTACTACTACTAATAACAATAATAATAATAATAATAAAAACAGTAATTAACAACAGCGTTTGAGCAGTAAAACTGCAGAACTGAACAGACAGCAATTTTGTGTTCTTCAATATGTTTTTGGTTGACTACTGTACAAAGTGGACAAGTATATACAATACAGGTTGTACCATCCCTGAAGATACATGCTAAGCTCTAATCTGTTTAGGTTAGAATCTTTTTCTTACTGTCTTTTCAAAGTTATAGAACAATGATAATATTATAGGAAGATAAAAAAGTAGCAAATTAAATCTTCTAAAATTAAATTCGGGCAAAGAAATATTAGTAGATGCATTTTAAATTCCAGAAACAGTATGCAAAAGAGCAAGTGGCAAGTTAAATGAGTAGAAGCCATAAGGTTCTTAAAGCAGGCAGAGCTTCCATTGTGTGTGGACAATTACATGAACAAGTAATTGTGGTCTTAAAAACTTTATACGTTCTAGATGGCACATCAACGACTAAGCGAAGAAGAAAGAGCAGCTACGTGCAAATTCTGAAAATAAGGAAAGTAATAATCAACCCGGACCAAGTGGGATTGAAAACCTCATAGGTCCAATCGGGGTCAGAAATAAAAGACTTCATAAAGACGTTCAAAAACATTGGCGTGATACACATGAAGAGCAAGATAGTGATTATGAAAGCAGTGGAATTCGAAAGGCTCAAAAAAAACGGTGCGATACACATGCAGAGCAAGTTACAGATTATGAAAGTAGTAAAATTTGAAAGTATCAAAAAAAAAAAGAAAGTAAAGATCACATTAGCACAAACAAACAGAAATTATTACTCAGTGAAATAACGGAACAGCAAAAAGAGATTTGTTGTTTGGTGAAAGTGAAATCCACAAACACTACAGGCAAAATATCCAAGTCTACAATAATCTTGTATTGTACAAGACAATTCCCATGAATATAACAATCTCTTTAAATTGTATATCCGGATAACCAAACCCGGGGGTGGGCGAGAAAAGTGAGCAGGGGTCAGAGTGCCCTAGTATTCATAAAAACAGTCTCACTGGGCCAGATGTGATTTTCAAATGCGAATACACGTCTAGGACAACCCGATAAAAAGTGTGTAGTGAATTTGCACTGCAAAAGCCACACACAGGGCTTCTTCCTAAAAAAACCTGCCCGCAATCTCTCTAGTCTATGCATTTTAAACTGCCACCCGGGTATCAGGGACACAGCAAAAGACAGTGGGCAAAAAAAGACTTGACACTGAGACAAAATAAAAAGCTAAAACTGGAACTCAGTAGAACAAAGTAACTGAAGTTTAATAATTAATTTACACATTCTAATGTGCGCTGTGAAAGAAGAGACAGACATACACACATGTAGACTACCACAGTTACTGGGCTCCACACGTTTGAGAAGTGCCTCTGTCTGTTACAATATCTTTCTATCATTTTAACTACTGCATTACTATATGACATAAAAACAGCAAATAGAGTTTAGATAAGCATGGTGGTCTATAGATATAAAACATGTTAAAATGTTAGATATTTTGTTGTGGCATGTTTGCATTTCCAATTAGACAGTTATGTTAAATTTCTTTAAATATTCGTTTAGAAGGTGGATGTTATGTAGCCTCATCTGTGCATCTACTAGTGTTGTTAGACAGATTTGTTGATTCAGGTGTTTTGAGTACTGAAATGGACATCTCCACTTCATTATGGCTCTTCATTTTCTCTTAATGTGCAATGTGCTCTCTGCACAGGCAATACACATTTATATGTCTGATAGGATTTTTTAGGAGACTTTTTGATTGTAGACAGTTCATCTTAAACAGAAGCTTGCTCTCTGTTGGACCAAGTTAATGAGAGTACCTCTGATTTTTCCAGTTCAAAAAAACTACCTTCACGAGGCATTGGATTGGTTTATAAAAATGTGACACTCAGTGAGCCATCTGAATGTTCCCACCCAGTTTTAAGCAAAATGTAGTTATGGTTGTCTCCAGACGTATATACAGTATGTAATATATTTACATTTTATATATTATATATAGTACTATACATATGCATTATACAGGTGCTGGTCATAAAATTAGAATATCAAGACAAAGTTGATTTATTTCAGTAATTCCATTCAAAAAGTGAAACTTGTATATAAGATTCATTCATTACACACAGACTGATGTATTTCAAATTAGAACATTAGAACACTCTAGACGAGAACAGGCCATTCAACCCAACAAAGCTCGCCAGTACTATCCACTTATTTCTTCCAAGAAAACATCAAGTCGAGTTTTGAAAGACCCTAACGTCTTACTGTCTACCATACTACTTGGTAGCGTATTCCAAGTTTCTATCGTTCTTTGTGTAAAGAAAAACTTCCTAATGTTTGTGCGAAATTTACCCTTAACAAGTTTCCAACTGTGTCCCCGTGTTCTTGATGAACTCATTTTAAATAACAGTCTCGATCCACTGCACTAATTCCCTTCATAATTTTAAACACTTCAATTATGTCACCTCTTAATCTTCTTTTGCTTAAACTGTAAAGGCTCAGCTCTTTTAATCTTTCCTCATAAGCCCTGGAATCAGCCTAGTTGCTCTTCTCTGGACCTTTTCTAGTGCTGCTATGTCCTTTTTGTAGCCTGGATGTTTATTTCTTTTAATGTTGATGATTAGAACTGACAACTAATGAAAGTCTCAAATTCAGTATCTCGGAAAATTAGAATATCAATTAAGACCAATGCAAAAAAAGGATTTTTAGAAATGTTGGCCAACTGAAAGGTATGAACATGAAAAGTATGAGCATGTACAGCACTCAATATTTAGTTGGGGCTCCTTTGGCCTGGATTACTGCAGCAATGCAGCGTGGCATGGAGTCGATCAGTCTATGGCACTGCTCAGGTGTTATGAGAGCCCATGTTGCTCTGATAGTGGCCTTCAGCTCTTCTGAATTGTTGGGTCTGGCATATTGCATCTTCCTCTTCACAATACCCCATTGATTTTCTATGGGGTTAAGGTCAGGCGAGTTTGCTGGCCAATCAAGAACAGGGATACCATGGTCCTTAAACCAGGTACTGGTAGCTTTGGCACTGTGTGCAGGTGCCAGGTCCTGTTGGAAAATGAAATCTGCATCTCCATAAAGTTTGTCAGCAGCAGGAAGCATAAAGTGCTCTAAAACTTCCTGGTAGACGGCTGCGTTGACCTTGGACCTCAGAAAACACAATGGACCAACACCAGCAGATGACATGGCACCCCAAACCATCACTGACTGTGGAAACTTTACACTGGACCTCACGCAACGTGGATTCTGTGCCTCTCCTCTCTTCCTCCAGACTCTGGGACCTTGATTTCCAAAGGAAATGCAAAATTTACTTTCATCAGAGAACATAACTTTGGACCACTCAGAAGCAGTCCAGTCCTTTTTGTCTTTAGCCCAGGCAAGACGCTTCTGACGCTGTCTCTTGTCCAAGAGTGTCTTGACACAAGGAATGCGACAGCTGAAACCCAGGTCTTGCATACGTCTGTGCGTGGTGGTTCTTGAAGCACTGACTCCAGCTGCAGTCCACTCTTTGTGAATCTCCCTCACATTTTTGAATGGGTTTTGTTTCACAATCCTCTCCAGGGTGCGGTTATCCCTATTGCTTGTACACCTTTTTTCTACCACATCTTGTCCTTCCCTTCGCCTCTCTATTAATGTGCTTGGACACAGAGCTCTGTGAACAGCCAACCTCTTTAGCAATGACCTTTTGTGTCTTGCCCTCCTTGTGCAAGGTGTCAATGGTTGTCTTTTGGACAATTGTCAAGTCAGCAGTCTTCCCCATGATTGTGTAGCCTACAGAACTAGACTGAGAGAACATTTAAAGGCTTTTACAGGTGTTTTGAGTTAATTAGCTGAATAGAGTGTGGCACCAGGTGTCTTCAATATTGAACCTTTTCACAATATTCTAATTTTCCAAGATACTGAATTTGGGACTTTCATTAGTTGTCGGTTATAATCATCAACATTAAAAGAAATACTGAATTTGGGACTTTCATTAGTTGTCAGTTATAATCATCAACATTAAAAGAAATAAACATTTGAAATACATCAGTCTGTGTGTAATGAATGAATCTAATATACACGTTTCACTTTTTGAATGGAATTACTGAAATAAATCAACTTTGTCATGATATTCTAATTTTATGACCAGCACCTATACGTCTGGCTTCAGCAAGGCTATAAAACACAAAAACACTTGGAGTAACTGAAATTTCTAAAAATAGATGAGGACTGTCTATGCTTAAAAAAGGAGAACAAACGAAAATAAAGACAGAATCTATTAATTATATTTAAAATGTAAGACATCAAGAATTATCAACCATAAGTAATGTATGAGAACAATTCAAAGTATAGCATTTATGTGAAGCATTCACACATTAAGAACAAATTTGTCTTTAACTAACTGGCAAATGTACATTTCAAAAGGAAAGTTTAAAATATATAAATATTTACAGTTAACCTCTTCACTTTTTTGGTTACTGGGTACAGTACATATTTTTCCTGTGTTGTGTGGATTTTTCTGTTCAGTATGAGCAAGTTGACTACCACCCTATCCAGAGCTGGATCCTATGTTGGGCTCATGGCTGCCAGGATAGGCTGTTACTCTCAATAACCTTGAAATGGATAAGCTGGTTCAATAAACTGATAAATGAATATGTTCATGGATTAATGGATGCAAACAGAAGGAGCTAAACAAATATATCTAAACTTTTTCATATCCAACATAACTTAAAGACCAATATTAGCATTAATTATGCAAAATTAATCACTCAACCGTTACAAAGCAAAAATTTTGAAAATAAAACCATGTATAGACAAGCATATGGTGATGACACTGGCCTCAGGGTAAGAATATAGAATAGAGTGAAAGATAGCAAGGTACTGCATACCTTAAAGACAGACCTTAGTTGTAAGCAGAAGAAAAGAGAATGGTGAATTTTCAAGTTGGGTCTCAGTGACTGTAATGTCAAGAGTCTGCTTTGCTAAAAATGTCATCTGGAGTCAATGTGCCTTGAGAGGCTAAGGAGATGAAATAACCACTTATGTAGGTATGTCTGTTGAAAGATGTGGATGTACAAATGCCACTTTGGATAATCATCTAGGAGTTTTACAAACTTGCACCATAACACCATCTTAAAATATAATTAAAGGTCTCAAGTTAGTAACACAGGAAGGAGGAAAGAGGGAAATCTAGAGCAGCAATATTGGATTCAGTGGCAATCCAAGATGGGGTAATAATGCGGAGAAAACCATTTCCAGACTGGATGCACTGGGCAAAAGTTCAACTGTATGTTTCAAAATCTGGAAGGGAGACCCCACTTTCTGGTCTATATCACAGATTAGGGTGGAATGCTTAATGGAGGGTCTCTTTCTGTTAAATAAAAACGTAGAGATCAATCAATAATTAATGGAAAGGAGTAGCACAACACTTATAAAGTTACAGCAAGTATATTAATTGTAATAATGGCCAGTCTACAGCAAAAGACAGAAGAAATAACAACCATGTTGTATGTGAATCTTAAATTCTATTAAAGATCATGTTGACTGTTGGAAATTACAGTATTTTACAATGAAGGAAAAATATACTGCCCTGTTTTGGGTCCGGTTGTGATCGCACCGTTATTAGATTTAAAAAATGTCTACTCTTTCCAGCCCTCTGCCACATTACAATGAGTCTTCACTCTATACAGTGCTGCAAGTCTCTTGGTGGCCATCATTAACAAATATACCTTTGGTGGTCCCCAGGATGAGAGACACATGTGTCACTTCATTACTACTAAACATGGCTTTTATACAACATATTAAATGAATTTGGGGGGAGGGGGGTATGGTCAGAGATTTCAAGAATCTGATATGATTATTTCAATACATGACACTTAGCTCTTTATCATTGAATATTCACATTTAAATGATTTGCTACTATAAAACCTAAAACAAATGCAAAAGTGGTATAGAGCTTACAGTATATGTACCTCATATAACAAATATGTTCTGAAATGTTTTAGGCTTGGAAGATAGAGGTTCCAAGGTAAGGTAGTTATACTCATTAATCTTAAGAAGTGGTAATGTGTTGCGTTTTGATTAGCATAAGAAAATAAGAATTTCACTGACTCTGTATATGTGACAATAATGGCCCTATAATGTCTCTACATATACTCTTTTTAACTTATCTAAATTATTCATTTCACTTGCATGGTGCTTTCTTAACCACAGATATTTCTTAGTACCATGCTGGGATCCTTCCTTGCCCTTCTGTTCATCACATTCACATTAATCAAATTCGTCTGTGCACTTTGTTGGGCTGGCTTTGAATCACTATGTGGGGAATCTACTGTTTTGACATTTAACATTTCTTATTCAAAAGGTTTAATTTTGGAATTTTTGTATTTTTTTCAAATGGTTTATTAATTTTACCATTATTCTGGCAACACCACTATATGTTCTTTTTTTAGTGTCACTGTTATTTTGTGACTATCTTTGCATGGATGCAGCCATGTTATTTAAAGTTGCTGTGCTCGTTGCCAGTCATTTGAAATGGAGATCATGTGATACAACTTGTTGTTGTACTCCAGTTGTATAAGAAGGTTGTGTACATATTCTGTATTGTTTTCAATTAAAAGAAAACAACCTAGAATGAGTTATGGGAAAGAGTTACGAGATACTGTCAAACTTTACAGTGGTTACTATTAGACTTGGATTTTGACGGATCTTCCTTTTTGTTATTGATTCTGTCTTACCCCTTTATAAAATTCCAGCTCACTCCAAAAATTATCATGGAAATCAGCATTATCCAGGGTATTCATAACACCAGGTTTCTGCTTTGTGTCTGCTCTTGCGGGATTAAACTCCACCTCTATGGATTTCTTGACAGAACTGTTTTTCTGTTAAAGTAACAATTTGCTCCTCAGTTAATGAAAGCACAAAAAAAGAAAGTTTTTATTTACTATAGAGAATAAAATGTGAGTTCCGTGTACAGTATATGTCACCAGCAAACTCTTTCTATAAAAAGAAGCTAAAGCCACACATCATGCAGAAAGACTTGTGGGATACCATTCTAGTCATTTGAAAGACATCTTTTCTTTTTCATACTATTTTAGGTGAGCAGTTAAGTTTCAATATTCTAATAATGTACATTTTCTTAATTATTTCCAAGAATCTTATTGGATTCAGGACTTATTATACTGTTATATCATGCTATTTGTTTAATTTAAAAGTTACCCTAAACAGTATTAAGATAAACTGCTACATGGACATGGAGGAAATTTTTAAATTTCATATTATATACACACAAAGTAAAATTGTTAAATGTGCACATTAAATTAGGGATACAAGTAGAAACCCCTGCAAAATAGATATTGGAGACCTCGTGGACCCATCACCTTGTACCACCCTCTAAAAAATTAAGTTTTTCAGACAAAAATGTCTTTACTAGTTGGGTTTGATTAATTTACTTGCTGACCTATATTTGATCCATGTCAGTTTCTTGTGTCTTTATTTAAAGAACTAATTACCAACTGCACGTTCTCAACATAAAACTCTGAATAACATTTTATTTTCCACTTTTCTAAAATATTGAAGCATGATTCCTCATTCCGGTTTATGCTTTAAAGGAGCACTGCTCCAAATCCATCTTGGTCAAAGGTGTATTTAGCAGGTGCAAATCCCAGCAGGATGGGACAAAGTACATCACAGGACTCAATCATGCACACAGCTATAATCACTTAATATAGACAATATAGTCTTAATATAGTCTCAGTTAATTCAGAGACTCAAAGCAACCTAAAAGCATTTCCTTGGGAACCACCGATCCCTGAAAAACCAACACATACAAATAAAAGCATTCAACTTCCATACAGAAGTTAAGCTCAGTCAGGAAATGAACTGGAGCACAAATCGAGTGAAGCGCCAGAAATATCTGCAACATCACCCTTTCCCCCAACTGCCGCAGGACAGTTTTTTAAGTATTTGGGTCAAGTTGTTTGTAAGAACTGAGTAAGTTAGAAATTTGCCAATTATTCAGAAGTCAAAATTCCTTCAAGGAGAAACTGCTAGTTTCTTCCAATAAATTCAACAAAACAGGCATGCTGGCAAGAATGTCATGTTAGCATATCTATCCTAGGAATTTCTCACAGAATACCTAAGGAAATCAGCAGTGATTAATAAAACTTCAAACTTAGGATGAAATCAGAGACCAGACGGGACTGAGTAAGAAAAAGTGAGTACTGCCCAGGTTTGCAAAACATACCAGAGAATGCTAAAAAAGGAAACGTTTTATTGTAAACTGTTTAAAATGTTACAGGGTCTTATAATTATTCTCATTATATTTTATTTTCCATTTTATTGACATACTATTTCCTTGATCATTATAACATTAATAGTAGAAGAACAAAAATATTTTTGCTAAAGTATATATAAGCTAATTTTAATGTACATAGGCCTTTAGGTTACTCACAATACATGCTGTTGCGGCTAATTAGTACATTTTAATTAAAAAAAATGTTAATGGCTGTTTTCATAAAGAAATAAAATCAACATGTTTCTTTCGTTGCACTGTACTGCATTGTTCCACAATGGACTGCAGCCAACATTAGGAGTTGCAGTAATTTGATCACAAAACTTGCTCACTTAACATAGCAAGCCAAAGCTACTGCTAAGACACTGCCAGATTGGCACTATGATCCCCTTTTGCAAAATTCCATGGTTTAGTCTGGGAAACATCTGAATATGTAAATCACCTTGATCCCATATGCTCCTCAGTGATACTGCATTTGTCTGCCTTGGTTAGCAGTCAAAAATAAGAACTACTTTTAAGGACCCCTGAGTGTGCCCCTGTTAAAAACATCATAGACCATCCCACCTTGCATCTTAAATGCTGAATTTGTATCTAGTGGGATCAGGAAAAGGAGTGCTAGAGTGAGTACAAGTGAATGAACTCAATGACTGTTTCTTAATGAGCTACTAATCCTGTTGGCATAACAAGACCAATCATGGCACTCTGTGTATGACAAAACGGTTGCTCTCATAATTACCAAGGAGTGTTTTTATTATGATGTCAAATCGGAGTAGAAAATGTAGTTATCTTTGACTGTACAGCATAAGTCCTGAAACAAGATTTAAAAAAAAAAAATCTATATTTTCAAGCTTATAACTACAATGACTTTAGATATGTATGATTTATAACATAATCTTGTAATATATTATGTGTTATAGTATAGAAGCTACAAAATATATGTTAAATAGAGGCTTTCAAATAACACAACTAAAGACACATTTTTACCTTCTCTGCACATTCATTAATGCAGTTTCAGAAAGTAAATATATATTTTTTTCTATTACTTGTTTAAGGTACACAAATCAGAATTGTGGTAATATGTGAGGAAGTGTGAGAGATGCAGCTAATTCTTTTTTTATATATATATTTATTGATTTTAATTAGAAACAGATAACATTCCATACAGTCAAGTTTAACAAAGCAAAGCAAAATTCAACCCCCACCCAAAAGAGAGAGAGAAAAGCCAGCAACTGAAGCTACTCTATAAAAGGACCAAGAAAAGAAGAGTATTCTTTTCCTTGAAATGGAAGCTTATTCTAAAATGTTATTTATTAGATCCTGTCATATTTTTAAAAAGTTTTGAACAGATCGCCTAAGTGAGAATTTGATTTTTTTCCAATTTCAAGTAGTATAGAACATCAGTTACCCAAAGACTTAAGAATGGTAGGGTAGGAATCTTCCAGTTGAGCAGGATATGTCTATGTGCTAGTATTGTAGTAAAGGAAATTACATTTTGTTTGTTCTTCTCCACTTTAAGGCCGTCTTGGAGTACACCAAACACAGCTGTTAATGGACTAGGAGAGATTGAGACAACAAGGCTGTCCAACAGGCACACAAAGATTTTTGCCCAAAATGTTGTTAATTTGGTGCATGCCCAAAACATGTGGCCCATGTAAGGCTGGAGCTAGATTGCAGCTTTCACAGGTTCAATCTTGCCCTTGAAATATTTTGGACAAAGATGCAGCGAACTTTAAAATTGCAGGTTACATTGGTCTGTCAAACTGCTGTCTCTGTTAGATGAGAAAAAAGATGGCAAAGGAGGAAACACTGATCATGGTCCTCAAATTGAATGGACATTAACTAAACAGTCCCAAAATTATTCTCTCTCTATCAATCAGACCACTTTCATTTTTAAAAGCACAGAAGCAAGAACCTCAAATAAAATCACAAAAGGCAATTATACAATTCTAGTCAATACAGGACAAAATTGACAATCTGGAGTGGGAGCCACTGTACTCTTTCTATTAGTCCCCACTAGTCATGTCTCTCATATCTTTATCCTAAATATGCTTTCTGCCCTTCCTTATTAACTAAATAATACCATTCTGTCCACCTGTTCAACTCTTTAAGAATCTGGTCAGGCAATCAGCCAATAATGTGGCATTTGACTATGATCAAGATTTACAGAAAAGGCTCAAAGATATCTTACTGTGCATTGCCCTTGTGACTCAAGCTATATCCACCCTCAAGTAGGTGCCCAGTGCAGTTACTTTAATCCCAGTCAACAATCCCAGTTTTGCAACACTCTGTGACCAAACGGAGGTATATAGAAAGACACAAATGTTAAAATGAAAAATATTACTCAATATGGAGTGGGGACACCACACTTTGTGTGGGACAAACAGCAAGTAGCCAAATTCCTATAGGCAGATATGTGACAGCTTAGGAGTCCAATTTTGCAAAAATGTCATCCTATGACCCATCGGGCAAATCATCCATACTAATTTAATTTTCTGTCCTTGAATTCATATGTAAGTTGTCAGGGATACAATGAATTCAGCTGGGACTAGTGCTGGGCGGTATACCGGTTCATATCAAAAACCATTTTTCATTTTTGTTATGATATGGATTTTTCTTATACCGTAACACCGGTTTAAATAGCCTAAACAACATTCGGAACGTGGCGTAGCAGGAAACTGTTTAAGGGGGGACGTTTTTCACTGCTGCATTGCTAAACACGCATGCAACAGAGTACATGCGTTAGTGGAGGTATTGAATGGTGAAAATGGACAGACATTCCGAAAATGAAGCTGTAGCAGATGATAAAGTTGAACATGATGACACAGAAGAACTTTTGCCTAAAAAAAGGAGCCGTGTCTGTTGTCTGGAGATACTTTGGTTTTAAAAGGTTGGATGTGGACCATTATGTTCAAATGTGTGAATACGGTTTCTATACTACTGGATAATACTGCAAGCCAAGTTGTACTTGTTTTATTTTTTTTCAGTACCATGTAATAGTGTGACGACATGTTGAATTTATTCTCGACATTTCCACTTTATTCTTGTCATAAGCGTCGAGATTAAAGTCGACATGTTGACTTTATTCTCGTAATTTGTCATTAAAGTAGAACATCGTAAACTAAACTATATCTTAAAATGAATATTTAATTTACTGGATTTCCTCAAACCCCATCATAAATTATGTAGCACATTAATTGCTTTGTGTTAAGTGTTCCCCGAGCCATGTTAATCGCTACGTGCTTCTTAAACTGACTTCCTCTTGCACTAAGAGGAGGCGCAGGCAGCGATCACCACACAGAATACATTAATTTCATGATATTCCTGCTCCCTGAACATTTAGAATGCTAAGATAAATACTTGATATCATTTTCATGATGAAATGTATTAAAGCATGTATTAATCATGTGGGGGCACAGTGGCATGGAGGTTGCACTGCTGCCTCGCTGCAAAGGCGTCCCGGGTGTTCCCTGCCTTGAATTTGCATGTTTTTCTCGTGGGTTTATTTGGCGTGCTTCAGTTTCCTTTCAAAGTCATATAGGATGTGGGGTTTTGTTATGCTATATTAACCCTGCTAGTGTATGTATTGCTCGTATTCACCCTGCGATGTGCTGGCGCCCCGTTAAGGATTTCCTCCTGCCTCGCACACAATGCTTGCTGGGATGGGTGCAACCCTGAATGGATGGTATAATTAAATATGTATAATGAAGATTTTTTTAAAGTTCTGAACACTCTGTGGTCTAAGTTTATAACTAAATTTAGTTTTAATTTCACAAAGACGTTTATCATGTGGTGATTGGTTATGTGGAGGAAGAAAAAGGAAGGATAGGAGCTGAGGGTTTGGTATGTCAGACAGAGATGGCACGCATGAAATAAAGAAAGCCTGCTCAGAAGAACATCCATTGAATTCTGTGTTTGTGTCTCCGACCACCAGATCATGAACCCAAAATTTACACAATATTTAAGTTAGACCTGTGCGATACCCATTCATACATCCAGGTTTTTGAAGCCTTGTCACACCTGCCATAAAGTTCTCTACACTGAACGTACACCTGGGGACCCCTTACTGCGAGGGAGCATCACTACCGCCACACCTACCATGCATGTTTAATACCTGCTTTAATGCATTTAATCATGAAAATGACATCAAGTATTTATCTTAGCATTCTAAATTTTCAGAGAGCAGGAATATCATGAAGTGAATGTATTCTGTGCAGCGATCGCTGCCTGCGCCTCCTCTTAGTGCAAGAGGAAGTCAGTTTAAAAAGCGTGTAGCGATTAACAATTGGGTCGGGGAACACTTAACACAAAGCATTTAATGTGCTACATTAACTTATGACGGGGTTTGAGAAAATCTAGTAAATTAAACATTGATTTTAGGATGAAGTTTAGTTTACGATATTCTACTTTAATGAAAAAATAAACTGAGAATAAAGTGGAAATGTCGACTTTAATCTCGACATAAACAGCAAGAATAAAGTGGAAATGTCGACTTTAACCTTGACATAAGAGTTGAGATTAAAGTGGAAATGTGGAGAATAAAGTCAATATGTCGACTTTATTCTCGACATATAGTTTTTTTTTCTTCACTGTGTCCGTATTTTTTTTTCTTCACCATGGCCCTAATACGCTTCCGTAGGGCTATACCACAAATAGCATTATAAATGCAAGTTGCACTTTTATTATTTCTGTATATAGCTTAGCTTGAAGCAAGGTCCATATTAATGCAGTTTGCCTTAATGATGATTCAGTTGGTAAATATGTCATCACCAAGTTGCACTTTTTTATTTTTATTTGGTGAATACTGTGTAATGCATGGGCAGCATGGTGGCGCAGTGGGTAGCACTGCTGCCTTGCAGTTAGGCGACCCAGGTTCGCTTCCCGGGTCCACCCTGCATGGAGTTTGCATGTTCTCCCTGTGTCTGTGTGGGTTTCCTCCGGGTACTCCAGTTTCCTCCCACAGTCCAAAGACATGCAGGTTAGGTGCATTGGCGATTCTAAATTGTCCCTAGTGTGTGTGTGTGTGTGTGCCCTGTGGTGGGCTGGCGCCCTGCCCGGGGTTTGTTCCCTGCCTTGCGCCCTGTGTTAGCTGGGATTGGCTCCAGCAGACCCCCGTGACCCTGTAGTTAGGATATAGCGGGTTGGATAATGGATGGATGTGTAATGCATTTGGCCTTGAAGTCTTGAAGTAATAGTATTATTACTGGAAGTTGCACTATTATTTATTTTATTGTTATTATTTATTAGTTTAAATATTATGCAGTTTAATGATGGTAAAGTTGTTTAAAAAGTCATTTTAACGTGTCAGTGGACAGAGATTGTTAACATTAACAGAAAGTGTAGCTGGTTTACAAAAAATATTTACTATTTATTCCTTTTTTAAGACATGTTCAGTGCAATACAACTTTTGACAAGCACCTATGTATATTTTACTAAGTCTAAATGTCTCTTTGGATGGTTGAAAATATGTTGTCAAAATTTTAGTTTAAGTTTGTTTAATAAAAAGGCTCTATATTTTGACTGCATCTGTCATGCAATGTGATTCCTTCTCTTCATTAGTGCCACCCCCTTGAAAACTATCACTTTATGGGGCCATGCAAACCTGTATTAGTACTTGTGCGCACATTAAAATGTTTTTTTTTTGTACAATGTACAATTCTCATGACAGTGGAATAGGTTATTCTTAGCCAGTCTACTGCAGTAATTGCAGTGGAAAATCTGGTTAACATCCACTCATGCATGGGAAAAAAATACCGTTGAATACCGTGAAACTGGTGTAATTTTGAAAAATACCATGATACAGAATTTTGGTCATACTGCCTAGCACTAGCTGGGACCGTTTAAAGACCCCTTCCTGCTAGGATTTAGGATTGGAAAGTGAGCTGGAAGAAAAGCTTAACTAACAAGGAAGCTAGGAGACTAGATGATTTACTGGGAAATAAAACCTGTGAGTGAACCTGGGTTAGTATTGCAGGTTAGAACATGGGGGAACACCAGTTATACAGGATATGATACTCTGTTTAACTTAAACAAACACATCTTTCATTAACTGAACCTCCACATTCCAATATAGGTCTTAAGGGCAGCCAAACCCTACCACATATTCCTTTGAACCAGGGGACAGGAAGCATTCAGTCAATTACATCCATCCATCCATCCATTTTCCAACCCGCTGAATCCGAACAAAGGGTCACGGGGGTCTGCCGGAGCCAATCCCAGCCAACACAGGGCACAAGGCAGGAACCAATCCTGGGCAGGGTGCCAACCCACCGCAGGACCAGTCAATTACAGAGAATATTTATTTACATATCCACAGTAACACATAACTGATTAGTTTCAAGTAAAAAAAAAAATCAGACATGAGCGCCATTAGGCTTTGTGCCTAAGTTACTCGCACTATTCTATACTGTTCCGATGCTGATCTTTCTGATCATAAAATAGATCATTACAATAGCAATTGACAAAAACAATTCATAATTAATTCCACAATTACAGTATTTGAGGGATCTTCTAGAGTGCCTCTTTCTCTTGCACAATTTGGCTCAAAAACTAATCAGCACATTGTCATCTCATAACAGGCTTATGTTTTGAGTTTGATATTTTTCCACCCAGCCATTTTAGCTCTAGACCGTCCTCAAAAAACTGTGACACACAGATACAGACACACATACACCCAAGATACCGATGTTTTAGGTATCAGCTGTCTGTAAAACATTGAGATCTATCAAAAACTAGTGATGGAAATTTTTGAGGAATCAAAAGCTTTTGCTCCTCCCCCAGAGACGATAGGTTATTTTGGGGGGTGGGTTGACACACAAAGCAAAAAGTTGACCACTTTTAGGATCCATGTGGGAAATCAAGACAATAAAGACACTGAAGAACATGCAATGGCCTAGAACCTAAATCCATGTTTCTATAATCGGGATGCACCAAATCTTAAAATTCCCTTACATCTTTGTCTCACTGCCACCACTGATTTTATCTAGTCTCCATTGGTATACTCACTAACTTTTTTTTGTTATTTTTCCTATAAAGATAAAACAGGTAAACTCATAGAAAAAAAAGTTGTCTTATACAAGCCTTTATCCTGCATTCAATGAATCTGGTGCTCAACAACAATCCACAATGACGATGCAACCATCATTTTAAGGCACATGTTTGATCATGGAACAGAATTTTCCCAAAAGACAAGTAAGTTACTGAACTATCAGTTCTCTGGGAAGGGCATGTGAAATTCTATTCAACTACTACAATTAAAAAACAATGGCCTAAGACCTTTAATTTTTATTTGATAGCCTACCCTTCATGGATAATGCAATTATAATGCCCTTTATATGGAAACTGGGATAAATCAAGTTATGTCACTTTTGTCTTTTGTGGTTACTTTCTGCCTTAAAATTCAATTACTTTTTTACTAATGTAAAAGAGAATTTAAAGCATCAAGGCCCACTCACGCTGGTTAAATGATGAACTTTCAATCACTATCTCATGGAACTGAGCAATTGCTTGTGTTAATAAGTGCATAAGGGCTGAAGTTATCACTGGATGAATTTCCAAGAAGCTCAGCGCAATGTCTTCCTTTACTCTGCTGCTAATAAACATGTAGCATGTGATCTGTGTTTACTTGCTAGTATTTTGTTTCACTGAACCTTAATACTGCCCGTTGGCTGGACAGGCAAGTAAGATATTCACCGGACTTTGTGCATATGACATGACTACGACTACTACTACTACTCCCACTATTGTTGCTTGAAGTTTATTGTATTTTCTAAACCGTACAACATTCTAATGACACTATCCTGTTAAAAATACTATTTAAAAACTACTACTCTTAACATTGTTGGTCTTTGTATAGGATTGGATGATGCTGTACTCTATAAACATTGCTATTATGTATATAAAATTGAATTTCTGTCTGTCTGTTAGAGCATGACATGAAAACCACTGCACCTATTTGTACAAAACTTTGCAGTTACTTATGGTCTAGTCTAAATTCAAATATAGAATAAAATTATTTCAGATATTTTTATATAAATAACTAGAACAAAACTGAGACAACGCCATCAGTAGTGAATTTATCAGATGAAGTAATACTAAATTAATACCACTACATATCTGGTAGATGGCAGAAACAGATCAACAGGGTGCCTTATTCATACACCATCAAATGAAAAGCAAAACGCGTCTTCTGTCAATGTGCCTGTCCTTGTCTATTTCTGCACACTTTTTGACTTCAAATGGCACAACAGGTTAAAAATAGTACATAATGTACATCGATGTACTAGAACAAAAAAAACTTAATTTAGGTGACACAGAAGAGGCATCACCATATACTGTAGGCACGTCACTCTTTAATTTCAGTTAAAAGCCAAAACGTTTAGAAATAAAATTACAAATAAATCCATCTAGTCTATGATCTTCTTAGTCCAGCAGAATTGATAACAACCTTATAAATGGAAACTAATCCATCCAGCACATGTAGAACTCAATGACACCTGACCAGTTTAGACATGCAGATCTTTGGGATGATAACCAGGACGCTCAGATAGGAAAAGTACAGACTCTGCGCTGACTGTGATTCAAACCCAGTATCCTGGAGCTACATGTCCAAGCATTAAATTATTTGGCATGGCAGTAGGTGGCAAATGAGTT
Organism: Erpetoichthys calabaricus; assembly: GCF_900747795.2. Taxonomy (NCBI): domain Eukaryota; kingdom Metazoa; phylum Chordata; class Cladistia; order Polypteriformes; family Polypteridae; genus Erpetoichthys; species Erpetoichthys calabaricus. The sequence goes on from NC_041408.2 coordinate 32,275,511, forward strand.
TCATTCATTAGTGTACATTTCTTACTCTGTCCAGGAAAGACTTTAATGAATTAATCGAAGAGAGCCGAAAGGTACTAATTTTTCAAAATACTGATATTGCCACAATTCCTAGCCTATGTCTTAACATATATGCATGATAGTTGACATTGTTTAGTTTGTGAACATCCTAACATTAAATCACACAGTAGGATTGACTATTGCAATGTGTTACTCACTGGCTGTTCCAGTCTCTCTTTATATAGATTTCATTTAGTTGAAAATGCTGCTGCAGGAATTATTACACAAACCAGAAAATATGAACACATAACACCAGTTAAACTTAGGGCTGATTTTAAAATCCTCTTGTTAACTTATACAGCCTTAAATGGCCAAGGCCCTGCTTACTTATCTGAACTTATCATTACTTACAAACCAGATTACATATTTAGATCTCATGATGCTAGTCTACTTAAGATCCCAGGGACTAATAAAAAAAAAGTGGTATCTTTTAGGATGGGGCCTCAAAGCTGTGGGAATGATCTGCCTGCTTATATAACAGATGCCCTTTTAGTCTTAGGTTTTAAATCCAGGCTAAAGACTCTCTATTTCAGTTTAGCATACCGAGTTACTAATTAGCGATGTATACTAGATTTCTATTTGATAGTTATTTCGGCAGAAATATTAGTAATACAATATGTTTAAACCATTACTAACTCTCCTCTATCCTATTTCTCTTCTTCATACATACATACATATATACATATACATACATATACATATATATATATTGTAACAGTTGAGCCCTTTGTCCACCTCTTGAACACTCAGGTACCACTCTGAACACGAGGTAAAAGAATAACAACTATTTATTTTGTTATTGTACCGTGCACAAAGCACTCTCCACACCACCCTCATACAACTACAAACTCTCTCAATAAACAATACACTCCTCCACTCCCAGACACTTTGCCCTCCTACCTTCCAGCTCAGCTCAGTGTACTGGGCTTCCCACAGTCCTTTTATATCCCCTGACCCGGAAATGGTTCCTGGCAAAACCCACAAGTCCGTTTTCCTTCCGGGTCAGGGTAAACAGTCCTTTTCTTCACCCCGGGAGCACGTCGTTTCTTCTGGACACGTGATGCTGACGCACTCCCGGGTTATAAGGCACACAAGAGCCCACTAGCCCCCCTACAGCGACTCCCGGTGGCCCCCAAGGTATTTAGCAGGGCTGTGTGTATAAACTACAAAGTCCATGAGGCCCTGCTGGAAGTCGGGGCACCATCATGCTGTCCGGAGGGCTCCTCCTAGCGGCCTGGGGGTGGCGACCGGCGTCCGTAGCCGGTCGTCCATCACAATATATATATATATATATATATATATATATACACACACACACACAGTGAAACCTCGGTTCACGAACGTCTCGGTACACGTACAACTCGGTTTACGACCAAAAAGTTCGCCAAACTTTTGCCTCAGTTCATGACCACACACTCAGTATACGAACAAGCCAGTTTCCCTTTCGCTTTGTGTGCACTGATGATTTTCGCACGTGTTGCATTGTTCTCCGTCAGACGTGCGTGCGTGCTTTTGCTGTGAACTCTTTGTGCTCTATTTCATTTCCCTTCCGGTTCGTACGCACTGATTACTGTATTTAAACACGTGTTCAGCCTCTCCCTGTTCATTGTTCTCAGTCAGATGTGCGTGCTTTACCTGTGAACTCTTTGTGCTCTACAGTATTTTGTGTGCTTTTGCAGTTAACCATGGCTTCTAAGCAAGTGAAGAGTGGTGAGAAGAAAGTTTTGCAGAAAATTGAAATCGAAGTAAAGAAAGAAATTATTGAAAAGTATGAGCGTGGCATTTGTGTTACTGATCTTGCCGCCGAGTACAAGAAGTCAAAACCTACAATTTCGACTATTCTAAAGCAGAAAGAATCTATTAAAGCAGCTGATGTTGCAAAAGGAGTTACAGCGTTAACCAGGCAGAGACCTCAAGTGCTGGAAGAGGTGGAAAAACTGTTTACCAGTTTACTCATTTACCAATTTGAGAACCCTCGTGCTTTCAAACAGCACAATGTAAACAAAGCCAGACTGCCAGTGATATGGAGGGCAAACACGAAGGGTTGGGTCACACTGACTTTGTTTTTGGAATGGCTGCACGAGGCTTTCGCTCCCACCAGCTAAACAGCTAAAAACACCAGAAACCCAAGAAATCACAAGAGAGAAAACATTCCTCCATCTCCCTCAAAACTGTAACCTCCTGTCCACCCATTTTCTCCTCACTTCATGCCAGACCTTGACTCATGCAAGGTTAGTTTTCTTGGTGGTTTATGGTTAGTTTTTGTATTACAGATTTTTCAAATGTTCCTTTTTTCCCCCTGTGCTTAAAACTCATTAAAAGAAAGTGTTTATACAGCGATCAGTTGCAAGGCTATAGTGCAAACTGCTGCAATGTTAGAGAGAGAGTGAGCGGGCTCGCGTGCTGCTGAAAGAGAGAGAGGGCACGTGCAGCTAAGAGCGAGCGAGCCTGCTCGTGCAGCTGAGCAGGGAGCCTGGGTGTCTGTGTCACTGTTATCCAATGTTTTTACATTAGTTTATTATTACACTGTGCATTCTATGGAGTAATTAACTATATTTGTGCTTAAAAATCTTTACAAAAATATATTTACATATAGTTCATATGGTCTGGAACGGATTAATTGTATTTACATACAATCCTATGGGGGAAATTGCTTCGGTTCACAACCAATTCGGTTTACGACCAGAGGTTTTGGAACGAATTATGGTCGTGAACCGAGGTTCCACTGTATATATATACATACACACACATATATATATATATGTATATATATATATATATATATATATATATATATATATATATATATATATATATATATATATATATTGTGATGGACGACCGGTTATGGACTCCGGTCGCCACCCCCAGGCCGCTAGGAGGAGCCCTCCGGACAGCATATTTGTGCCCCGAGTTCCAGCAGGGCCTCATGGACTTTGTAGTATTGTGACACAGCCCTGCTGGATACCTTGGGGGCTGCCGGGAGTCGCTGTAGGGGGCTAGTGGGCTCTTGCATGCCCTATAACCCGGGAGTGCGTCATAGTCACGTGACTGGAGGAAGCGACGTGCTCCCAGGATGACGAAGAGGACTGTTTGCCCTGACCCGGAAGGAAATGGACTTGTGGGTTGTGCTTAGAACCACTTCCGGGTCAGGAGCTATAAAAGGACTATGGGTAAGCCCAGACATTTGAGCTGAGCTGGGAGGTAGGAGGGCGAAGTGTCTGGGAGTGGAGGATTGGTTATTTGAGAGAGTTTATTGTATATGAGTAGTGTGGTGTGGGTAGTGCTTGGTGCACTGTATAATAATAAAAATAATATTAGTTGTACTTTTACCTCGTGTCAAGAGTGGTACCTGAGGGTTCGAGAGGTGGACAAACGCTACATCTGCTACAATATATATATATATATACACATACACATACATATACATATACATATATATATATTGTGGGGAACAGCCCGGACACAGACAGGTAGACATGATGGTTTCACCACACACACGTTTATTTACAACATTTACAAAGTCTTTCAGTGCACAACCCAGTACCTCAGCACCTATTACCCCTTCAGTCCTGGCCACACAACACAATGCCTTCACAGTCTCTGGTCCGCCTCTACTCCTCTCCACCGAGCTTCGTCCACTTCCACCCGACTCTTGCCATTGAATGGAGGGAGACGGCCCCTTTTATACACTCCCGGATGGGCTCCAGGTGCTTCCGTCGACATATACATACATACATATACATATATATTTATATACATATATATATACATACATATATATATACATACATATATATATATATACATATATATATATATATATATATATATATATACATATATATATATATATATATATATATATATATATATATATATACACATATATATATACATACATATATATATATATATATATATACATATATATATATATATATATACATATATATATACATACATATATATATATATATACATATATATATATATATATACACATACATATATTTATATATATACATATATATATATATATATACACATACATATATTTATATATATATATATATATATATATATATATATATATATATATATATATATATATATATATATATATATATACATATACATATATACATACATATACAGTGCATCCGGAAAGTATTCACAGCACATCACTTTTTCCACATTTTGTTATGTTACAGCCTTATTCCAAAATGGATTAAATTCATTTTTTTCCTCAGAATTCTACACACAACACCCCATAAAGACAAAGTGAAAAAAGTTTGAGATTTTTGCAAATTTATTAAAAATAAAAAAATTGAGAAAGCACATGTACATAGGTATTGACAGCCTTTGCCATGAAGCTCAAAATTGAGCTCAGGTGCATCCTGTTTCCCCTGATCATCCTTGAGATGTTTCTCCAGCTTAATTGGAGTCCACTTGTGGTAAATTCAGTTGATTGGACATGATTTGGAAAGGCACACACCTGTCTATATAAGGTCCCACAGTTGACAGTTCATGTCAGAGCACAAACCAAGCATGAAGTCAAAGGAACTGTCTCGAGGTACAAATCTGGGGAAGGTTACAGAAAAATTTCTGCTGCTTTGAAGGTCCCAATGAGCACAGTGGCCTCCATCATCTTTAAGTGGAAGAAGTTCGAAACCACTAGGACTCTTCCTAGAGCCGGCCGGACATCTAAACTGAGCGATCGGGGGAGAAGGGCCTTAGTCAGGGAGGTGACCAAGAACCTGATGGTCACTCTGTCAGAGCTTCAGAGGTCCTCTGTGGAGAGAGGAGAACCTTCCAGAAGGACAACCATCTCTTCAGCAATCCACCAATCAGGCCTGTATCGTAGAGTGGCCACACAGAAGCCACTCCTTAGTAAAAGGCACATGGCAGCCCGCCTGGAGTTTACCAAAAGGCACCTGAAGGACTCTTAGACCATGAGAAAGAAAATTCTCTGGTCTGATGAGACAAAGATTGAACTCTTTGGTGTGAATGCCAGGCATCATGTTTGGAGGAAACCAGACACTGCTCATCACCAGGTCAATACCATCTCTACAGTGAAGCACGGTGGTGGCAGCATCATGCTGTGGGGATGTTTTTCAGCAGCAGGGACTGGGAGACTAGTCAGGATAAAGGGAAAGATGACTGCAGCAATGTACAGAGACATCCTGGATGAAAACCTGCTCCAGAGCGCTCTTGACCTCAGACTGGGGCGACGGTTCATCTTTAGTAGGACAACGACCCTAAGCACACAGACAAGATATCAAAGGAGTGGCTTCAGGACAACTCTGTGAATATCCTCAAGTGGCACAGCCAGAGCCCAGACTTGAATCCAATTGAACATCTCTGGAGAGATCTTAAAATGGTTGTGCACCAACGCTTCCCATCCAACCTGATGGAGCTTGAGAGGTGCTGCAAAGAGGAATGGGCGAAACTGGCCAAGGATAGGTGTGCCAAGCTTGTGGCATCATATTCAAAAAGACTTGAGGCTGTAATTGCTGCCAAAGGTGCATCGACAAAGTATTGAGCAAAGGCTGTGAATACTTATGTACATGTGATTTCTCAGTTTTTTTATTTTTAATAAATTTTCAAAAACCTCAAGTAAACTTTTTTCACGTTGTCATTATGGGGTGTTGTGTGTAGAATTCTGAGGAAAAAAATGAATTTAATCCATTTTGGAATAAGGCTGTAACATAACAAAATATGGAAAAAGTGACGCGCTGTTAATACTTACCGGATGCACTGTGTGTATATATATATTGTGGGGAACAGCCCGGACACAGACAGGTAGACAAGATGTTATCACCCAACACACGTTTATTTACATTATTTACATACATCGTAGTGCACATTACCCAGTGCCACAGCACCAATCACCCCTTAAGTCCTGGCCACAACACAATGCCTTCTCCAAGTCTCTGGTCCGCCTCCACTCCTCTTCACCAAGCTTCGTCCTCTTCCACCCGACTCTTGCCCCTGACTGGAGGGAGGCAGCCCCTTTTATATACCCCTGATGGACTCCAGGTGCATCCTAATGGCTTCTGTAGCCACACCCCTGTGTGGCGGAAGCTCTGTCGGTGTAACCGGAAGTCCTCTGGGTGTCCCCAATACTTTTGCCCCCAGCACTTCCTGGCGGTGACCACGGGCCCCTACAGGGTTGAGCTTCCAAGCTCTGTACCCGTGGCCCCCACAGCAACCAGGGAGGACGCCCCCTCATGTTCTGGAGGAGGCACAAGCCCTCCTCCGGTCCTCCTGGGCATCCCGGCCTGACATAAACCCCCGCCGGGTACCACAATATATATATATATATATATATATATATATATATATATATATATATATATATATATATATATATATATATATAAATATATATATATACAGTTGCGAGAAGCAGATCACAGAATGTTGCAAAGTTTTACTGTCAAATAATGCAAAGAGTACATGACACGTGTTTCGCCCTAATTCTGGGCTCATCAGGTGTACACACTCACTGCAACCCCTCTCGGGAATCGAACCTCGGACGTCAGCATCAGAGGCGAAGCCTCTTACATTGCGCCACAGCGTGTGGTTTGTTTATTTGACAGTATGTAGATTGGGGTAATTACATTCATGGCATTCGTAGTCTGAATCACAATCTGACTGTATGGGTGGTTATCTACCAGGTAATGCTTGTGGTTGGTCTGCAAGTCGGCAAACATCCGCCACGGTGCCCTCTTCAGTTGTGAGAAGCAGACCATAGAATGTTGCAGTTTTATTGTGATTCAATATATCTATCCTCTTTAATAAAATCCCTGTGTGAGTCCAGGTATCCGTGTGTGTGTGTCTTCTGGTGAAGTGCACATGCGCGGGGCACGGTGCGATGCGTGATATTACTGTCAGAGAAAGTTACGGGCGTTTTACGGAAATACAAACCAGTATTACTGCGAGAGGAAATTAAAGGTACACAATACAGTGATGCATATTACAGCCACATACAAGCCAGTATTACTGTCAGAGGAGATTAAAGGCATATTACCGACGCGCACGCCTGTATTACTGTCAGAGAAAATTAAAGACACACAATACACGGCAGCAGCCCACAAAGAACGGTCAGCTCAGCAAGTAAACATCAACAAAAGAAAGGCTGAAAGAAAGAAAAATACGACCACCAAAAAGAATGAGGTCAAAGTCCCTTGCCATTTAATATACAGTGAACCCTCGTTTATCATGGTTAATCCGTTCCAGACTCTACCGCGATAAATGAATTTTCGCGAAGTAGGTTTCTTTATTTATAAATTGAATATTTTCACAGTTAAGAGTATAGAAAACCTGTTTACGACCTTCTAAATACATTTTTAACATTATTAGAGCCCTCTAGACATGAAATAACACCCTTTAGTCACCATTACACTCGTATTACCCAATATATTAGACAAAATCAGAGAAAATAAGACATATTAGATGTTACAAATATCATATTATTATTGTTGTACTGTACATTTAATTACAGTACACACACACACAGTTCTTACACACAACCACTAACCTATGAAGGCACAAGCTCAGTAGGAGAGTCTTCAGGTTGTAAGCTGGAGTGCTGATCGCACCCTCAGAGGACACAGACGCCCCTGGGAAAACCCCTGAAACAGCTGACAGTCTACCTTCACATTGCTCCTTACCCTTCTTACTTGCGCAATAACGCGCGATAAACCTCTCACGCGGTACTCCGCTTACTTAAAAGTATTGTGCAGCGCCTCTCAGCTTTGGAATTGGTTGTTTTGTTTCTCTCTCTCTCAGACATTCTCTGCTCCTGGCGGAACTGTCATCTCTGACTTGTCATGGAGCACGTTTAAACTTTTGAAAAGAGACAAATGTTTGTTTGCAGTGCTTTGAATAAAGTTCTTTTTTTTCTACAACCTCCTGTGTCTCTGTGCAAATCTGTGACCCAAGTGTGACAAAGTGGTGCAGTATCTTCAGCAGGTGCGTCGTTGTCTTCTTCTGCTCTAGGAGTACTAGGAGTAAGCAGTGGGTGTCTGGGTGCGCGGCTGAAGAACATCTTGATAGGCAGTTGCTGGCGCTGTCTTTTCATATGCGTGAGGAGGCTTTTGTAGGGTATTGCCATCTTTGATCATATCTAAGAGTTTCACCTTCTCCTGGATGGTAAGCATCTTCCTCCGGCGCTTAGTTTCATTGTCAGAAGGCTTAGAAAAAGCAGCACGTTTAGGAGCCATCGTGGGGCTTAGATAAAAGTTCTCAGAAAGCGCACGCGTAGTGACGTAAGCGTGTATGAGAAAAAATCGCGATAGAGTGAAGCCGCGAAAGTCGAAGCGTGATATAGCGAGGGATCACTGTAGACTGTTCCTACTAATGTTTATGCACTACTGTTCTAGCGCCCGTTATTGTAACGGGCTAAATGACTAGTATATAAATAAAAGCCCTGGGAAAATTAACTAATTGATTTTTACAATTAATGAGGCCTGTCAAAATACCTGTCAAAATGTTATCAAAATACTGTCACATCCAGGGCTGGAAACAAGGCAAACACCTCAGGAATTTTCTGTAATTTTTTTATTTATTAACAATACAAAATAATAATAATAATAATTCATTTTATTTATACAAGGCACCTTTCTAAGCACTCAAGGACACCGTACAAAAAAACACCGTAAAAAAACACATTATAAACAAAACTTAAAACATTAAAAAATACAGAAAATATAAGAACTAAAACCAAACAAACAAACAATAATAATACAAATAAATTAAGTGTGTACCTAAAGAATTACATACTCATCCAGTACCATATTTATATAATACCTTTTTATTTAAAAAACAATATTATTGGTGCAAAACAATACACCACATGTCAATAAGTAGCACTGGTGTTCATTTTCTTGATTTATGCATACTGACATAGGTGCGGAGGAGGGCATTTAAGGCAGTCCTGGTACAATGCTAGTGAAAAGCTGCAAAGGTAAAAATTATGTTTTTTTTTTTTCATTTCATGTTTCAGGAAGAAGATCAAATCACTGTCATATCACATAAGTACTAAATAAATTATCTTAGGAGTGGCACTAAAACCAAAATAAGTCTCTAGTATCTCTGTATTTCACTCACAAGTCTTCCAGCCAGCTTACAATGCTGACTGTCATAATATAATGAGAAAATTCTACAAAATATAAGTGTAACGATAATCTCTACTCATGTTCAAGTTTGCAGTATCTTCGCTAATTTGTGCAAAAACACAACATAACCATCTAAGTAATGCATGGTGTCAGCTTTTAAGCAAGATTGCAGCTACTGAGATCTTTTGTAGCATGCCAGATGCAAAGGTGTAGGTAGATCAGTGTTTTCCAACCGTTTTTCTGTGGTGGCACACTTTTTGTAACCCAAAAAATCCCAAGGCATACCACGATTCTACCAACCACAAAAACATAAAATCTGTACATATGCTAAACTGTCTGCAGAACGGCGATCACAGAGCTACTTTTATGTTGACTTCTCCAGGTAGTCCCATCATCCTCAGACAGGTCTCGACCACCTGAGGAGCATGTCTCTCTCCGTTCAGGATGCAGGGGCAATACACTGTTATTTCCAAGGCACACCAATTGAAAAATACTTGTGTAGAGTATAATTATCAAGTTTTTGCCGGTGATTAACAATGACATTATTTATAGCAGGGGTGTCCAACTCCGGTCCTGGTGGGCCACAGTGACTGCAGGTTTTCATTCTAACCATCTTCTTAATTAGTGAGCTGCTTTTGTGCTATATAAATAAATGTTGTTGTTGTTGTTGCTTTTGCTGATGATAAACTTGTTTTGACTTTTGAGTTTTAATTGTCGTGACTCAGACCCCTTAGTTGTTTCTTTTTCCTTAATGAGCAGCCAAACAATAATGAGACATGACCAGCTAACCTGAAAATAAAGAAAGGTGAAGGTCTCGGTCATGTTGGTCTGCTCAGGTCACCAAAACATCTTGACAGTGGTCTTAGAAAAAACACAAAATTAACAGTCAGCTATGGCAAAATAAGAGCAGAAATACGTCATGATATTCAATAACGGCTTAATTAACAGCAAGAATTGGCTTCTCATTGAGAACATGGTTGGAGTGAAATTGGCTGGAGTTTGATGTTCCAATTTAGCTGGTCATCTGTTGGTTCATTTCTGTTTGGCTGCCATTTAATGAGGAAACAAGCCAATTCAGAGGACTGAATCCTTTAAAAACACGGCTATTAAAATGAAGGGAAAAGTAGTTAATTAGTAGTGAAAACTGTTTGCTGATTAGGAAAAGGGATAGAATGAAAACCTGCAGCCACTGCGCCCCACCAGGACTGGAGCTGGACACCCCTGATTTACAGAGTTTTAACACAAATTTTAATATATGCTCATTTAACAGATGCTTATTCTTTCAAATAAATCAGTCATCAGCTGTGCATTCAAAGTCAACAGTTATTTTGATTGTTTTATTTTAACTTTGATACATCTGTGTTTCATATGCTATGCCAATTTGAAAATTAATACATAGACCTAATTTTCTTATTGCCTTCTATTCAACTTGCCTTTCAGGAAGGCATTAAAATTCAGGTTGTACTTCCTCAAGCAGTATTTTGTTAAAAGTGAAGTAAAATGCTAGCAAGTATGATGGCTTTAGAGGTGGTTACAAAGCAGGGAGGCACAGGCTCAGGTAACTGGGAACCAGAAGCGACGTCTGAGGTCTTTGGACTGTCAATCTTCTGGCCTGTAGATTGAGGAAGACCTTGACTCAGGGTGGAATTACCCTTTGATGAGCCATAAAGGTGTCTCTCATGTGCTGTGTAACTACACACACCTACACACACACATTCACATACACACACGCACGCACACACACACACACACACATTATATATATATATATACACACACACATACACACACACACACTAGCTGTGTTGAAATCTTAAGTGATCAACATTAACATTTGCAGTGCACCATTCAATTCATATGTCTCTGTTATATGCTACTTGGTATGGGATTCGTAAAAGCAATGTTAATTTTTGTGATGCGCCATCTATTGGAATGGCAAATTCAATGACATTTTTAAGTTAATGTTTGTTGTAACTTGGGAATATTACATTGACCATGTACAGGGTGTGACAATTTATTTTTCGGAATGGCTGCGTAGTGTCACCTGTGACGTAATCGTATCGAAATCACAAGAGTATTTGCGTTTGAACATGTTTGAACTAATACATGAGTAAATTGCAACCTGATAGAGACAGTTGTTAGTTATTGCTATTGGGAAGGTAATAAATATTTGTGTGTACACTGTGGCGTAAAAATGGGTGATCAAATTATAGAGCAACATACGAGTATTAATATTAAATTTTGTGTGAAAATCGGCAAATGCACTACTGAAACGTTACAACTGTTGCAAGTGGCATATGGTAAAAATGCTATGAAAAAGTCAAGTTTGAATGTCATAAGAGGTTCAAAGATGGGCGAGAAGATGTGACGGATGACTCCAGAAACGGACAGCCAAAAATCAATGATGGACATTAAAATTGAAAATGAGTTCCAGGCCTGCTTCCAGAAATGGGAACACCATTTAAGTCAGTGTATAGATGCACAAGTGGAGTACTTTGAAGGCAACAGTAGCCACTAGTGTACAGTTCCACATGTATATTTTTTAAAGGTGCATTCTGAGAATTAAATTGTCACACCTTGTACAAACTGCATGGTCCACTCTGTTTTCATGGTGAAAATAAAAGATTGTGTTGCCAAAATGGAAAACTGCTGTTTTCCAAAGTGACAGTTAAGCCTGCATTTACAACCATTTAATCTGTGGCTTACTTCTCTTGACCATCGACTACTATATTTTGCCTCATACTTATTGTTTGCATTACTTTGTCTCTGTAGTTTTGGTGGACATTTCTTTTTTTCAAGAACACATTTCTTTTATTCTTGACTTCTACCTTCCCCATCTCTGAGTATGTATTCACTTCCCTTTTATTTGAGGACCGGAGATCCATGTGTTTCACAAGTAGATTTATTAAATGTTCAGGATCTCTTAGGTCAGAAGATTTCTAGTAAAGGTATGGTGGTTGGACAAAAAATGGCCAAGTTCCTTTGTATTGGTGACACGGAAGTGGAATTTCATGGTATCTGTCTTTCACGGAGAGCAACCCTTTCTGAGTGGCTAGTTGTTGTCATGCTGCAGCAACTTTTTTGGGTGTGTGACTCGTGTGCCATGATCACAAAACATCTTTATTATATGAGCATTTGGAATATTACCTTCCACTAATTATGCTCTTTCTCTACAGGAAAACAACTCTCCTTTCAGTGGCTGGACATCTACTTGCACAGATCATCCAAGCCCACCTACATCCATTCTGTGAAATATCACAAAAGAACAGCAATGAGACAAGGCTGCATTGCTCAGATCTTATCAGTTACAGTGGTATTGAATCACACATAAAAGTTAAGGCAAGAAAATCGTCACGTCCTTCATTGATTTCAACAGTGCACTTGACAGTGTGCACCAGACGTCTATGTGGAAGGCGCTAAAAGCAATTAGATGCCTCCAATGTCACTGTCATTGTGGCCCTCTAAGACATAACAAAATGCAGAGTGAAAGTGCATGGTGAGCAGTTTCCTCATCCAAACCAGTGTAAGGTAAGGCTGTATACTCTCCTCACTCCTGCTTAATGCCAGCATCGGTTGGGCTATGAACAAGAGCTTAGATGGTCAGCCTGTACTGGTAAGCAGCCTATATGGATGACATTGTTTTACATTGAAGAATCAGAATCAAGTATCCAGAAACTGTTCAACAACATCAGCAAAATGTCTAGAAAGCTGAACCTTTGTATTAACATCCAGAAGACCAAATGCATGACACCAGATGGATCACAAATAACTCTGGCAGTTGCAGGCAAACCGAATGAGAAGGTAGACGAGTTCAAATACAACCGTTTCCTTATTTCTATATCCAAAATCTCTGCCAAAAATTGGTAGTGCCCAGTCGGCCTTTTTCAGTCTGAGGGAGAGCCTTTGCAGAAAGCAAAATGTTAGCCTCCAGACTAAAATGAGAGTTTTTAATGCTGCCATTATCCCGATACTGCTCTAAGAATCCAAGACCTGAATCTTGTTGACAGTGGAACTCCGAGATTACTTACATGTGCAGCCTTGGATCCTCTCTTTATCCATTTGTGTAGAATAATCAGAAGTTCAGAAAATATGAAACAAACACTCAAGCTTTGCATTTATATTCTTAAGGTAGTAGTCTAATGCAAATTACTCTAACAGTGTAAAACATTACAAAAATAATTTTGGCATTTTTTTCACTCTTCAACCAACAGATATTCCACTGCTAATCAGGACTCAAACCAAAAGAATATTGAAATTCTCAGTTAAATCAGTGCAAACAGAAGCTTTATACCCATCTAGTGAAATGTGAAAATGTCATGGGAAATACATGTTAACACTTCATTTTGACTATGTTTGTACCATTCTAAAGCATAGCTGTCCTGGGAGGTTAGTGCAAGTACTCTGTTTATTAGCATAAAATGTCACTTACCAACGTATAAAAATATACGATTCTATTAATAAAAAAAAGCAAATTATTCATCGATTAGTTCTTTGAATAAAATACCAAACATTTTGTGAAAAAATAAGATCCAAATTGTGAATTACTCACACTAAATCATGGGCCTACAACTTGTTAATTATTATTAAGCTTTTTAAGCTATTATGTCCTTTTTGATGGGATTGACTTTGTTGATGATGCTGTGATCTTCGCGGAGTCAATGGAGGCTCTGATCGGGGCGCTTGAGAGACTGAGGAGTCTGAGTGTCTGGGCTTGCGAGTGTCCTGGATAAAAACCAAGATCCAGGCCTTTAATGACCTCTTGGGCACAGCCATCAGCAGTTTGTCTGTTTGCGGAGAGAGTGTTGATCTTGTTGAGAGGTTTACTTACCTTGGCAGTGACATTCATGTCTCTGGTGACTGTTCCTATGTAGTCAGTAGACAGATTGAGAGAGCATGGGGGTTCATGCGGTCGCTGGAAAGGGGTGTATGGAGCTCCCGATATCTATGCAAAAGGACGAAGGTCCAAGTCTTTAGAGTCCTGGTGCTTCCTGTCTTGCTATATGGTTGCAAGAAATGGACGCTATCCAGTGACCTGAGACGAAGACTGGACTCATTTGGTACTGTGTCTCTTTGGAGAATCCTTGGGTACCGTTGGTTTGACTTTGTGTTGAATGAGCGGTTGCTCATGGAGTCCCGAATGAGGCACATTACCTGCATTGTGAGGGAGCGTCAGTTACGGCACTATGGCCATGTGGCGTGTTTCCCCGAGGGTGATCTGGCTCGTAAGATCCTCATTGTTGGGGATCCAAGTGGCTGGACCAGGCCAAGGAGTCGCCCATGTAACACCTGGCTGCGGCAGATAGAGGGTCATTTCCGGAGGGTGGCACTGAACCGCGTGTCTGCCTGGGGGGTTGAAAACCAGGATCCCGAGTTGTTTCGTTGCGTAGTGGGTGCGGCAACGCACTGTACCAGTGCATGCTCCCCAACTTGACTTGAACTTGATGGGATTTTGAATCTCCAGTTAACAGTCTTATGCAGCGTGAAAAGTCATTATAAGGTATAACCAGATAAATTCGTTTTTTTTTTCATTTTTATACTTTCTCCTTTGTATTTCTGTTTTATATGTGCTAGAATTACTTTTATTTAGGTTTTGTAAACTAGTTTCTACTCTTTATAACTCTCTATATTTTATGTTCTTTTATTTTGAACTGGTTTTGAATTTTCAGTTTAATCTTACTTTGCCCTAAGGAAAAGACAGTGGAGTCTGAAGATGGTCAGTAGCTCATCTTCATTTTTCAAGACAGATCACCTTCAAGGACAATATCTTGAAATATCGGGACTTTACCTTTTAGATTTTTTCATATTACTATTGGTATTTTCTTCAAGAAACTAACTGGAGGATAATTTGTTTTTTGGTTTGTTAATTATTTCTATACATCTGTAAGTGACATATTAGTTTTATTAAGAAATGCAACACAGCCAATGTATTTTTCAGGAATTGCTATAATTTTCTGATTGTAGGTATTATATAACCAATTGGCTGTTACTCAGGTAGGTGAGGCAAGTAGATGTGTGAGCCCTAATTATAAATTTTGTTTTTTATTTGGAATATCTTGGATCTTGTAAGTATTCTGAACCAAACATTTCATGCGGGTCCAGGTCCTTCAATATTGGCATGGAAATTGCTACGGACTACAGCAGCAAGTGAAAAAAAATTAACAAGTAAGAAAATGTATGTAAGCCACAACATTCAGGTGTGTCAAGAGACTTAGCTAACAGTTTTGAAAGTTGAAATATTTTTGTAACAATGAGCCATACTTAAGGGCAACAGTATTAATAGAATAATCACATCCTCCTTTTACTATTTTTCTTGTTGTAAGGTTATGTTTTCTATTTGCTTGTGTTGAATTCTCACGTAAATAGGGAAGTAAATCAAAACAAAACCAAGTACATGCCGCAAAACGTTTACTGTGACTTGGTTGGTTGGGAGGAAATTACCCCCAGGAGGATAAAAGGTTGTTGTGCATGAAGACTGCTGAACTATTAAGCATGGCTGGTCTTCATTTAAAATGGCTGAATCTCATAATATTGGTGTTTTTTTGTGCAAAAATGACATTTATAAACTACACACAATGTGTGTGTAATCGCAAGACCTGGATCAATGCTCATCATCTGCCTTGGCTTGAAAAATGCACGTCTTTTGCAAGTTTTTAAGCTTTTCCTCCATGTCTCATACACTGCATTGTAAAGTGCCAGTGTGGGCAAGAATTTTTTTTTTAATTTATAGGATGTGATGCATAAACAGAATGTCTGTGAAGAAGTAAGTTTGACTTGAAAAATACAGAACTTACTCTTTAATCTGCTTGTATTTGTAACTTTTACAGTGACAAACATCATATAACTAGCCTGGTATGATTTCAGGGAGCAGGAGTAGAAGTGAGCTGTTGGGATGGAGGTCATACAAGTATGAGCCACTGTAGTACACAAAACATTACCCTATTTTGCCTTCAGGAGGGGCTTTCAGACATTTAAAAGATGCAAATTTACTAAATACACAGGCTGAATTAACCTCTCTCAAGATAAATTTGAAGCAGTAAACTAATCCATAAATAATTTTGCTCAGAATGATTCTCAGTTGTAAAACTGAAGAGGTTCACAAGTGCCTCTGAATGGGAGTTTTTTTTAATTTTTAGTAATGTTTACAGTTTACTCTATTTAAGATACTGTAACAAAAATTGAGCTTTCCTGAAAAATTTCCTTGAAGAATAAGTGTGCCAAACCAAAACAAAATCAGTCTGCTAGGAGTCTAGTTGTTTCATGAAGACAGACAAACAGATATGATGACGAGAGTAGGTGCTTTTCGCATTATATGCAAAAACATCTAGAAAAGATAGGCTTTGACAAATTGACTGATAGCCCTAATGGAAAATGTAACTGGATTCATATCTGGTCTTTTTAAGGACAAAGGACTGCAATATATTCTATTCATCAAGTGCATGTGTTCCGTTTGGCTTCTCTTCTGCTGATGGTGACTAGCCAGCTGGATCCATAGTGGCATGTATGTAGAGTACAGTCAATGTACTAGATGAGACTAAATAGAGGGTTTGTGTTTTATACGTTGAGAACTAGCATTACATAACATTCTCAAATCTGCTTAATCCAGTTCTGGGTCACTAGATATCTCAAGGCAGGATATTATCCTGAATAGAGCAGCTGCTCACACACATCCATCCATGCTTAAACACACATAAGCAACAGCCCAGGACAAATAAAGTTTGTTCATTTCATCGATCAATCGATCTCTCTCTCTCTCTATTTATTTAAGATATAGGAGTACAAATGCTGCGGTGGGCTGGCGCCCTGCCTGGGGTTTGTTTCCTGCCTTGCGCCCTGTGTTGGCTGGGATTGGCTCCAGCAGAACCCCGTGACCCTGTAGTTAGGATATAGTGGGTTGGATAATGAATGGATGGAGTACAAATGCAATACCCAGAGCAAAAAATGCAAATATCTAGGTTAATTTATCTGAGTCTTTTGAAGTTTTCATTATATTTCACTTTGACCTGCATGGTTTCAATAAACAATAAATAAACCTGACTTAATATATATCTAAACGTAAAACACTGACTGTAATTCAAATGTTCGGTGTTCTCCGTTTCAGTTACTTTTGCTAAGTTGCACAATATTTACATGTTAAAAAACAAAAGCAAGTAAAAATCACATATATACAAGTAAGTGTAATGCGAAAGGATTTCTTTTTTGAAATCAAGAAAAATTCAGAAACAACAATATAAATATTATATTTGTGTATAAACAAATACATATGTTTAAGTGCAACTTGAGCATCCATCCATCCATCTTCCAACCTGATGAATCCGAACACAGGGTCACGGGGGTCTGCTGGAGCCAATCCCAGCTAACACAGGGCACAAGGCAGGAACCAATCCTGGGCAGGGTGCCAACCCACCGCAGGACACACACAAACACCAAGCACACACTAGGGCCAATTTAGAATCGCCAATGCACCTAACCTGCATGTCTTTGGACCGTGGGAGGAAACCAGAGCACCCGGAGGAAACCCATGCAGACACGGGGAGAACATGCAAACTCCACACAGGGAGGACCCAGGAAGCGAACCCGGGTCTTCTAACTGCGAGGCAGCAGCGCTACCACTGCGCTACCGTGCCGCCTGCAACTTAAGCAGATTTATAAAATTGTCAGTAGGTGTTAATGCAAATGCAGTGAATTTAGTAAAAAACAAACAAAAAAAAACAAAACAGATTTGACAGTTTATATTGCATTTATGTAATTATTTACACAGTGTCATGCACAAGCATTTAGGGAGCAGCTTAAGGACCCGACAAGCAGCGCGAAATTGCAAGTCAGGGGACAATGGCAGTGTACTAACCACTCTCTCTTTGTTTCGACAGGAATGGCTAGAAAACGCCACAGTGAATACAGCCTGAAAACCCAAGCCAGAAGGCAGAGCCACTTCCGGGTTCCTTCCTTTCCTCTGGTCCCCCAATGATGATGTCACTACACCCCATGTTCCTCAACGACTCCTTTCCCAGCATTACTCTTCCATTTCCGTCCCCACTCCATAAAATGTCCGCCTCCCAAATGTATCATTGTCAGTACTTGAACTTTCTTGTCTGACCAGTATTTACAAAAGCCATTTCTACAGAATACGAGGATGGATTCCCCATCTTTTAAACCTGGTTGTTTGTGCTTTCTTTACAATAGATATAATCAAGCTTCAGATGAAAGCTACAATTAAGAAAAAAATACAAGAATTGTATCTCTTCTGTACTCACTCCACTCATCCTGTCCTTTCTTTAATCTTAATTCCAATTCATTTTTGACTATCTTTAAGTAAAATTTCTTTTTTTTTAGCCACTGAAACCTTTAGAAGAACAGAACAACCGTTACAATGAGATAAACATCTGCCAGGGACATCATGACAATGCACGTTCACAAATGAATTGAAATGTGAGGAACAGCCACTGAAGTTTCAGGATGTTTGGAGCACAGAACAGCAACAATCTCTGAGGACACATGCTTATGATAGTTTCTTTAAGTCATATTTGTAATTATTTATATTAAATTACACATGCGTCTTACTGTTCTGGGGTATGTAAAATGTACCACACCATTTCTGGTATTTTCATTGATAAGTCAGAAATGGGTTTCCAACAACTTAATCTCTTGGATGGATGGTTCTCTTTGTTCTTCTGAAATGCCCAGAGCAGCTTCCCATCCACAATTTTCAAACTCTTTAGGCAGAGGAATGGTGGACAGAGTTACATTTATAGTCTCAGAAGGCTGAATAACTGCAAAAGTCAGCTTACTTTTCCCTCCATAAACTTATTGGTAATAATTAGCTTCTTTCAGTTTTGGTAGACCTCAATGGGCCTGTCCTGGCCTCTACACATCCAGTAATTTCTTGAGGCATTTAGCATATGGAGACAGAGAGAACTGTGACATGGTTTGTATGGACATTATTGACAAATTCTTTTTTTTTTTAGATCCCATAATACCTTCTTTATATGCATAACCGTAATTATAGGTGTGTTTATTTTTCAATAAACATTTTTATTGTTACATTATGTTTATAATAAATTTGTATCATGTGCTTTATTTAAATATTATACTGATATTAAAAGTTTAATGTTTTGCATATATGAGGGTCAACCCACAAATTGATGGAATCAATCAATAGCACCGAAGTAGGGTGTAGTTATCGACTATGCCACTAGGTATCATATGCCTACAGCTAATCAGTCTGACAAGCAGCATTATGCTGAATTGATTGTGCATATTTCTGACATTTATTCTACAACCAGGAATGCGACTTTGGCACTTTTAAACAAGTCGTAAAAAAGCACGTCAGGTCATACTGAACATGAAGACAATAAAATATTGTGTTTTTCGATATCGATGGACTTGTTAATAGTTTCCCCATAAACAGACTGGTTTGTTAATAAGCAACATCAAACTGATCTGCTGAGGTATCTTTGAGAAAGCATCTAGAAGAAGAAAAAAACATCCAGAAAAGTGGTACATGCAGAACTGCATTTAGTACGATGACAGCTCACCTGCAAACACTGCTGGCACATGACAATGCACCTGCACATACCTTATTGTCAGTCAAACAGTTTTTGACCACTGTTGGTTTTAGAAGTGTTATCCAAGTTTACCCAACTGTTTGACACTAGGACAGTTGCTCCTAAATTTCATTATTCTATTTTATATCCTCCATTTTAGAGTGCTAGAGTAGACTTTTTTGAAATGGATAATCTTCCCATGATTGTAGTTGCCTTTTATGATTAACAGAAAAATTGCAGCCTTCCTCTGAAGGATAAATTGTAAAGAGTCAATTTTTTAAATGAGATTAAACAAATCTGTTTATTTCACCCAAGTTATTACTGGCTACTTCAGCATTGTATTTATCTTTTATTTTAGCATTCAGGATTAATCACATTCACACAACATAAAAGCAAAGGTCCTATCTACAACAAAGAATTCCGTGCTCAAGTTAGATAATTATACTGGTCATTTATACAGTATGACAGATTTTAATGTTATCACCCTGGATCTTGCCCTGCATGTCTAATCAACTGTTTTATACACGGTATATTTATAAGAGCATTCAGCAAAGATTTGAGGCTTGTATTGGAAGCCTGTGAAAGCCATTGCCTCTTTTTTTCATCTTCAAAAGAGAAGATAATACCCCTGAAGGATTTCAATTTCTAGACAACACCTCTGCTATGCCCAATGGGCTTCTGGCACACAACTGAGATGTATTTGAGACATGTTCCATTTCAGAGTGACAGAAGTTATGCTATTATATGTGACATTACAATAAACCTGTTAATTAGAATCGTCCCATTTTGATTATTTTTCTGCTAACAAGCTATTAATAAATGGGGAACCAATATTTTCTATATCCCAGGTTCTTTCTTAAGTAGTACAAAAGAAGTTTAGCTGAAAAAGACAAAATATACAGTATACAATATGACAAAATCTGTTTATTGTGGTTTTTCTCTCAGGTGAATGTCATCATCTGCAATACGTTCTAACTGAATGTCACTTGTCTAGGCAAGGATTACTGTCTGTACCCATGAAGGCAAGTTTAGATACTGGAGAAGTCTCTTCAGGTAGTCCAAACTGATCTCACATCCAAAACACCTGCATGTTAGGCTAATTCTTGATGATTCAAAACAAACTTGGTAAAGTGACTCTTAATTAGTGTGTGTGTGAATGGACCTTGCAATGAGCAAACACCTCACCCCATTTTTTCTGATGTTGCCATGATGAGTTTTGGCACCTTTGCTATGCTGCAGTGAGAAGAGAATGATCACAGAATGGATGAGACTTGTTTCTTTTTCCTTATTAGCGGTTGACAGTTTGGGTTTTACTATTGAACTTCAACTTCTGTAAATCTTACATTTTTTATTCCTAAACTTCATTAAAACATTTTTTTTTTGTTCTTTATTTCGCCTTATACAATTTCTTGTATTAGGAATTTGTTAGTTTTCGCATACCTCTTGGGGTGAGAGCGCAGGGTCAGCCATTGTACAGCGCCCCTGGAACAATTACAGGTTAAGGGTCTTGCTCAAGGGCCCAGCAGAGTAGGATCTCTTTTGGCAGTGATGGGGATTCGAAACTGGCAACCTTCTGGATACCAGCACAGATCCTTAGCCTCAGAGCCACCACATTTGACCCCAATAATGGATATACAGGCACATGAAAAAGTTTGGGAACCCCTCTCAGCCTACATAATAATTTACTCTACTTTCAACAAAAAAGATAACAGTGGTATGTCTTCCATTACCTATGAACATCTGAGTACTGGGGTGTTTTCCAAACAAAGATTTTTAGTGAAGCAGTATTTGGTTGTATGAAATTAAATCAAATGTGAAAAACTGGCTGTGCAAAAATTTGGGTACCCTTGTAATTTTGCTGATTTCAATGCATGTAACTGCTCAATACTGATTACTTTCAACGTCAAATTCGTTGGACTAGCTCGTTAAGCCTTGAACTTCATAGACATGTGTGTCCAATCATGAGAAAAGGTATTTAAGGTGGTCAATTGCAAGTTGTGCTTCCCTTTGACTCTCCTCTGAAGAGTGACAGCATGGGATCCTCAAAGCAATGCTCAAAAGATCTGAAAACAAAGATTGTTCAGTATAATGGTTTAGGGGAAGGCTACAAAAAGCTATCTCAGAGGTTTAAACTGTCAGTTTCAACTATAAGGAATGTAATCAGGAAATGGAAGGCCACAGGCACAGTTGCTAAATTCAGCAGGTCTGGCAGGCCAAGAAAAATACAGAAGCAGCATATGCGCAGGATTGTGAGAATGGTTACAGACAACCCACAGATCACCTCCAAAGACCTGCAAGAACATCTTGCTGCAGATGGTGTATCTGTACATCGTTCTACAATTCAGAGCAATTTGCACAAAGAACATCTGTATGGCAGGGTGATGAGAAAGAAGCCCTTTCTGCACTCACACCACAAACAGTCGCTTGTTGTATGCAAATGTTCATTTAGACAAGCCAGATTCATTTTGGAACAAAGTGCTTTGGACTGACGAGACAAAAATTGAGTTATATGGTCATAGCAAAAAGCGCTTTGTATGGCGGAAGAAGAACACCGTGTTCCAAGAAAAACACCTGCTACCTACTGTCAAATTTGGTGGAGGTTCCATCATGCTGTGGGGCTGTGTGGCTAGTTCAGGGAGTGGGGCCCTTGTTAATGTCGAGTGTTGGATGAATTCAACCCAGTATCAAAAAATTCTTCGGGATAATGTTCAAGCATCAGTCACAAAGTTGAAGTTACGTAGGGGTTGGATATTCCAACAAGACAATGACCCAAAACTCAGTTCGAAATCTATAAAGGCATTCATGCAGAGGGAGAAGTACAATGTTCTGGAATGGCCGTCACAGTCCCCTGACTTGAATATCATCGAAAATCTATGGGACGATTTGAAGCAGGCTGTCCATGCTCAGCAGCCATCAAATTTAACTGAACTGGAGAGATTTTGTATGGAAGAATGGTCAAAAATACCTCCATCCAGAACCCAGATGCTCATCAAAGGCTATAGGAGGCATCTAGAGGCCGTTATATTTGCAAAAGGAGGCTCAACTAAGTATTGATGTAATATCGCTGTTGGGGTGCCCAAATTTATGCACCTGTCTAATTTTGTTATGATGCATAATGCATATTTTTTGTTAATCCAATAAACTTAATGTCTCTGCTGAAATACTACTGTTTCCATAAGGCATGTCATATATTAAAAGGAAGTTGCTACTTTGAAAGCTCAACTAATGATAAACAAAAATCCAAAGAATTAAGAGAAACATCTGAGTTTTATATGACTGTATATATCCATTATTATATAATGTTATATAATATCCACATACCCATTTTATCTAATTCAGGGTTGCATGGGGTCTTATCCCAGCAGTATTGAGCACAAAGCAGGAAGCCTCTCTGGGCAAGGTGTTAGTCAACCACAGTGCCCACTTAAGCATTCATCCAATTGCATACTAGCTAAGTTTGGAGTTAGTAATAATAATAATATACATTGAGCACCTTTCCCATATTCAAGGCACTTGTGTTGAAGTTGTCAATTTAACTAATTTGAACACCTCTTAACTAACTCTGATTACCTGGAGTAAAACCTACACAGACAATGTGGCAATATGCAAACTCAAGGATAATGACTAGGCAGAAGATCTGAGCTCAGGACACTGGATTTGCGAGATAGCAGAGCTACCTGCAAAGATGATAGCTGTAAATCTGTTTATCTACCCACTCATTCTTAATCTTTTCTCCTGTGAACATGCATGAAATATTTTTATATTCTATATTATAAAATGTGTCCATTTTGCACACTCTAAGCCAGGTATACATGACCACATTTTAAGGTATCTGTGTACTCATGGACATACGTCTATGTAGATCTATGCAGACACACCACCCATCCTAAAGTGGTCATTTACTTTTATTAAGATAAATAAAAGTATGTTCATTTAAAGGTTTACAAAAGTCTATAATCACTCTTATCTTTCAGTTCATTACTGTTGTCGCTGAAAGTGAAATAAGAAACGTGTAGAGCAGTAACTGGCTGACCTTGTGCCAAACTGCATCTGGCACACATCTATCTCCCTGCCATCAACCCTTAAAACAGCATGTAGACAGCTGCCTAGCACCCAGACGCCTTACTAAGACACCAGGCCTTTTGTCTAATACATTCAAATAAAACCATTTGGTTTGTTTTTTTGTCCCCCCCCCCCCCCCCTTGCCTGCTGCCAGCATTAAAATGAAAAAGCCAATCAAGGTAAAGACAGTTTACAACAAAGCAAAAGATAGAAATGTTGTTAATAAAGGCAAATAAAACACTCAATAGCTCCTCAAAGAACTATTTTTGTCATCCTGTTAGCCACTGCTTACAAGCTATTATTAAACAGGTTTTGGCTTCGGCAGTGCGTTTAGGGGTTTTCCACTGGAGACATTCTGGTGCCTGTTCTATGCAGAGAGGGTGGAGAGTATTCCATACAATTCCTTAACTGTTGTCATGGTTATTCATATAAATCTTATTTATAAATGGCTATTCCTGAAAGAGCAGGTTTATAATCTTTTATTTTTCATTCTGGACAGTTTCTCAAAAATAGAGAAAAAAGACAAAAATGTATTACTAAGTGCAGCTAAATGTATGGCACAGGGACTCAGTGGACAGTCTAAAGAAGAAGTAAAGCTAACAGAGAGTTAGTACTTAATGTGGTCAGGGCACCACATATGCGGTATGATTTATAAAGTTTGTATACTGTAGACATTTGCAACTGGAATAATTCCAACAGAGTCAGAAGTAAATAAAAATAACACCTTTATGAACAAAACAAACACAACAGATGAATGAACATTGGGAGAACACAAAGTTCCTAACAGAACAGAACAGGACAGAAACAAAACCTTGCTGGACCTCTGAGCATTATTATTAAAGTCTGAAGGGCTTTCTGGTGGGGTAACCTGCTCAATTACCCACCCACCAAACAATTCCTTTCTCAACTTAAATTTTTTTCAATATTTTTCTTACATGATCACTCTCTCATCCCTTTTCAGTTGAGATTTCACATTATTTCACATTCCAAATGTAGACTAAAAGTGTCTCTAGTTATGAGGAGACTTTAAACCCACTCTGAAGGTCACTTCTAAATCAAGGCTTGGAACCACTTGTGAAATCAGGATATCCCTACATTTCCTATAAGAACATCAGGCTACAACTTCTAAGAAGAGCTACTGCTGTATTTGCACCATTGGGTCTTGAGTAGATCTTAAACAGGCAAATCTTCCCAGCAGACTGTCAACTGAACACATCCTGTCAAAGGAACAACATGGTCCTTATTCTCTAAGTCAAGGAATCCCCTCTGAGTTTGCTGCTGTCTGCCAGAAACACCTGGAACCTCTGATTTGTTCTCACTGTCCCACTAAGGACATGCATTCCTAGTACCTGTTGTGTCAACTTCTTTCTAAATTCCTGAGCTAGAATACTGGATCTACTGATTAATTACCCTTTAAAGGCAACAAACTCATGTATTAGGTGTCTTGTCCACTAGTGACTACAATATTTCCACATGGGCAACTGCAGAATCTCTTATGTCAATACCTTGGAGATCATATGATGGATATTAGGCTGCTCTTGCTCCGGCAGCCTCCTACCAGCAAAGCATCATTTTACAGTATACTATATATTATAGTAGCAGGTAGCCAGGCAGTCAAGGTGCAGATAAAACAGAAGAAAGATAGAACAGTCCATAATTTGCAGGAGCTAAGCCCAATTTGATTTAAATAGCATAGCCAAAAAGTATACAGATATCCCTTATAATTTGTGGGTTTGGCTATTTCAGCCACACTCACTCCTAACAGCTATATAAAATCAATCCAAAGCAGTGGAGTGCATCATACTGAAGAGCTCAGTGTCTTTCAATGTGGCACTGTCATAGCATTTTATATTTCCATATAGTCAGTTCATCAACTTTGTGCTCCATTAGAGATGCTCGGTTTAACAGTAGGGGGAGTCATTGTGAAGTGGAAATGTCTAGGAGCAACAATAGCTCAGGTTTGAAGTGGCAGACAACATAGATAGATAGATAGATAGATAGATAGATAGATAGATAGATAGATAGATAGATAGATAGATAGATAGATAGATAGATAGATAGATAGATAGATAGATACTTTATTAATCCCATGGGAAAATTCACATACTCCAGCAGCAGCATGCTGATACAGAAAATATTAAATTAAAGAGTGATAACAATGGAGGTATACAGACAGACAATAACTTTGAATAATGTTAATGTTTAATCCCCCTCCACCCCCCTAGCCCCCCCCCCCCCCCCGGTGGAATTGCAGAGATGCAAACTGTGGGGGAGGAACGATCTCCTCAGTCTGTCAGTGGAGCAGGAATGTGACAGCAGTCTGTCGTTGAAGCTGCTCCTCTGTCTGGAGAGGATACTGTTTAGTGGATGCAATGGATTCTCCATTATTGACAGGAGCCTGCTCAGTGCCCGTCACTCTGCCACAGATGTCAAACTGTCCAGCTCCGTGCCTACAATAGAGCCTGCCTTCCTCACCAGTTTGTCCAGGCGTGAGGCGTCCCTCTTCTTTATGCTGCCTCCCCAGCACACCAAGAGGGCGCTCGCCACAACCGTCTGATAGAACATCTGCAGCATCTTAATGCAGATGTTGAAGGACGCCAGCCTTATAAGGAAGTATAGCCGGCTCTGTCCTTTCTTACACAGAGCATCAGTATTGGCAGTCCAGTCCAATTTATCATCCAGCTGCACTCCCAGGTATTTATAGGTCTGCACCATCTGCACACAGTCACCTCTGATGATCACGGGGTCCATGAGGGGTCTGGACCTCCTAAAATCCACCACCAGCTCCTTGATTTTGCTGGTGTTCAGGTGCAGGTGGTTTGAGTCGCACCATTTAACAAAGTCCTTGATTAGGTCCCTATACTCCTCCTCCTGCCCACTCCTGATGTAGCCCACGATAGCAGTGTCGTCAGCAAACTTTTGCACGTGGCAGGACTCCTAGTTGTATTGGAGGTCCGATGTATATAGGCTGAACAGGACCGGAGAAAGTACAGTCCCCTGCGGCGCTCCTGTGTTGCTGACCACAGTGTCAGACCTGCAGTTCCCGAGACGCACATACTGAGGTCTGTCTTTAAGATAGTCCACGATCCATGCTACCAGGTATGAATCTACTCCCATCTCTGTCAGCTTGTCCCTAAGGAGAAGAGGTTGGATGGTGTTGAAGGCGCTAGAGAAGTCCAGAAACATAATTCTTACTGCACCACTGCCTCTATCCAAGTGGGAGAGGGATCGGTGTAGCATGTAGATGATGGCATCCTCTGCTCCCACGGTCCTGTGGCCTCAGGTGGTGAAGCAGCAGTCACTCCATGGTTTTCATCACATGCGACGTCAGAGCAACAGGCCGGAAGTCATTCAGCTCACTAGGATGTGATACCTTTGGGACTGGGGTGATGAAAGATGTTTTCCAAAGCCTCAGGACTCTCCCCTGTTCCAGGCTCAGGTTGAAGATACGCTGTAGAGGACTCCCCAGCTCCAACGCACAGGCCTTCAGCAGTTGTGGCGATACTCCATCTGGACCCGCTGCTTTGCTGGCACAAAGTCTCCTCAGCTCTCTGCTTACCTGGGCTGCTGTGATTGTAGGTTGGGGTAGACTCTCTCCTATGCTGGTATCACCTGAAGGATGGGTGGAGGGTGCAGTACTCTGAGGTGAGAGTGGGATGGGTGGTAAAACCTGTTAAAAAAGTTGTTCATCTGGTTTGTTCTCTCCACGTCTCTCTCGATGGTGGCACCCCGCTTCGAGCTGCAGCCAGTGATGATCTTCATCCCATCCCATACTTCCTTCATGCTGTTATTCTGCAACTTCTGCTCCAGCTTTCTCCTGTACTGCTCCTTCGCCTCCCTGAGCTGGACTCGGGAGTTCCTTCTGCATGCGCTTGAGCTCATGCTGATCACCGCCTTTAAAAACCCTTTTCTTCTGGTTCAAAAGGCCCTTGATGTCACTTGTAATCCATGGCTTGTTGTTAGCATAGCAGCGTACTGTTCTTACTGGAACTACAATGTCCATACAGAAGTTGATGTAGTCAGTAGTGCAGTCAACAACCTCCTCAATGTTCTCACTATAAGATCCCTGCAGGATATCCCAGTCCGTAGTTCCAAAGCAGTCTTTCAGAGCCTGCTCTGCCTCAGGGGACCACTTCCTGAATGAGCGTGTGGTTGTAGGTAGCTCCCTCACTCTTGGTTTGTAGTGAGGCTGAAGCAGAACCAGGTTATGATCTGCTTTCCCAAGTGCAGGCAGCGGGGTGGCATTGAATGCGTCTTTAACGTTTGCATACAGTAGGTCAATAGTCCTATTTCCCCGAGTGTTACAATCCACATACTGGGAGAAGGCAGGTAATGTTTTGTCCAGCGTTACATGGTTGAAGTCTCCAGCGATTAGCACAAGTGCCTCGGAGTGTTGTGTTTGTAATTTAGCCATATATCAGAATGGATGATGTCACCCGCTATCTCCACGTCCGCCCGAGGAGGGATGTATACAATAACAACAATGACGTGTCCAAACTCTCTGGGCAAGTAATAGGGAGGCAGACTTACGGCCAACAGTTCGATTTTCCTGCAGCAAGTGGAGATTTTAATGTTAACATGTCCAGAGTTGCACCATCTTGTATTGACATAGAGAGCGAGTCCACCTCCTTTCTGCTTCCCGCAGGTATTTGCTTCTTTGTCCACTCGAACTGTGCTAAACCCGGGTAGCTCCACGTTAGCATCTGGGATGTTAGTTGTTAGCCATGTTTCACTAAAACACAACAAATTGCATTTTCTGTAGGTTCTGACATTTTTCACCAGCGCAGCCAGTTCGTCGATTTTATTTGGTAGTGAGTTCACATTTCCCAGGATCATAGAAGGCACCGAAAGTTTGTAGCGCCACTTTCTCGCTAAATGCTTGGCTTTTATCTTAGCACCGGCTCTGCTGCCACGATACCGTCTTCTTACCTCGTCAGGTAAATAGGGAACCACACCGGCGCGGGCATTTGTTCTCAGCACTTGAAGTTGACTACTTGAATAGACGAGTCTCGGCTTATAAAAATCCATGTCCAAGTAGTAAAACGTGTCCAGGGAACAAGTCCACATAAAAGAAAGTGGTAGGAGTTAACAGTGAAATAGAGAAAAATTTAGAAAAATAAAGTCATACACTGAGCTGCTGGAACAGCTGCCACTCGCGGCGGCGCCTGAGTCATATGAGTCACATAAGCACATAAAACGGGACCGTCAAATGCTGAAGCGCATAGTGTATAAAATGATCTGTCCTCAGTTGTGGCACTCACTAAAGAGTTCCAAACTGCCTTTGCTAGCAATGTTAGTACAAGAAGTGTTCATTAGGAGCTTCTTAAAATGGATTTGCATACAAGCCTAAGATTACCTTGTGCAATGCCACGTGTCAGCTATATTGGTATAGAACATATCACCATTGATATCTGGAGCATCCTGTTTGTGATAAATCATACTTGACCTGCTGGCAGTTTGATGGTTAAAGCCAAGTATATGTTAAATTAAAGTTATACTGTGTGAAACAATTTTGTAGTATTAATTGCAGTTTAAGAGAGACAGAATTCATTTAATAAAAATGTGTTCAGCTCCTATTTTTGTTTCTATTCGTATACCTATTTTTCAAAACTCAATGATCCAGTACAAGTTTGCAGGGAGCTTGAGCAAAACCAGTCCTGGATTGAACACTGCTTGACTGTAGAGCACACCAACACTTGGTTGCTCCAGACAGAGGACAAACAAGCACCAAGTCTCCCTTATACATTGCACTAATGATAATGTGAATATATTATATATATATATAAATTAAATGTAAATATTTACACCAAATGCTACCAAATTAGAACCAAAGCAATTACGATTCATCTTTTTTCTAAATCGGTGTTTCCCAACCTCGGTCCTGGGGGCACACTGTGGCTGCAGGTTTTTGTTCCAAGCAGCTTCTGTTTTAAATTGGACTCCTGGGCTAATTAAGCGATGTGTTATTTCCCAAGTTCTGTGCTTTGGGAACAATATAGAAATTAGAAAACTAAGTTTGGTAAAAAAAATATATATACTGTATATATATACAGTATATATATATATATATATATATATATATATATATATATATATATATTGTGGTACGCGGCTGGGGGTCAGACCCGGCCGGGACGCCTGGAAGGACTGGGTCGTGGCGTATTTATCCTCCGGGCCACGAGGGGGCAACCGCCCTGGAGTAGAAGAGGCCCACGGAAGGGGACCAGGGAGGCTCAAGACCGTTGGGGCTTCTGGTCACTACCAGGGGGCGCCCCGAGCCTCATGGAGCCCGGGACTTATTCACTTCCGCCACACCCATGGAGGACGATCCTTCCAGGGTCACCCGGAGTGCTTCCGGGTGCTCTCCTGATGCTTCTGCCACACCAGGACGTGACGTCAGGTAGAGCACCTGGAGCTCATCCGGGTGAGGATAAAGGGGGCTGCCTCCCTCCTGTCAGTGAGCTGGAGTCGGGTGCAGGAGCAGGACGAAGCTCCTGGAGAGAGAGTACAGGTGGCCTAGGGACAAGGAGAGAGAAGGCCCAGGAGAAGGGAGACTGGGGCTAGAAGCACTGTGTGAGTTGTGCGGGACTGAGTTATGTTGTTGTGTGGAAGACAATAAAGCATGGATTTGATAAAGATGCGGTGTTGGTCTGATGGTGTCCAGGCAAATATCACAATATATATCTATATATATATAGACATATTGTCACACATGTGCGCTTAGGAGACAGTCAACAAGCCCAGAGGTGAGCGATTTATTATCTGACAGAGGGTTCTATTGTAGTAATAGTGCCTCTCTTTCTACTCTTATAGAACCAAGGAAGAAAAATCACCTACTCACACCATCAACAAATCTCACTCTGGAAAACGACTCTACAACATTTCCAGTCCTGTTTTGATGACGCCACTTCCGTCCAGCCCGAATTACGTCACTTCCAGTCCCTCGTTGATGATGTCACTTCCGGTCCCTCATTGATGACGTCACTCCCTGCCACATCATCTCCAGCAGCCATTTTACCCTCTGTATAAAAGCCAGCAATTCTACTACCATATTGTCGAATGTCTGATTTAATTTTGAATCATTTTTGACCATTAATTGCATCCAAGCAATATATGGGGCAATTCACCAACACTTTATCTTTGTTTGTGATATTATTTCATCACAATTGGCATATTCGGCAGGATACAATTGTTCCAGAATAACAGAGGAGCAAGACCTCAACACTGTGTTGAACACCATGATGGCTGAACTTCAGCAAGTAAAGATTCAACTCGGCAATACAAGGACCCGGATGGCAGAATCGGAGGCTCACGCAGCGGCAGCGGTAAGAGCAGAGAGTTCACGGTCATTACCTCTCATCTTAACATACTTAACGGAAGAAGATGACATAGAATCTTATTTTTTAATCTTTTAACACACCGCTAAATGCAACGCATGACCGCAGACGGAATGGGCATACATTCTGGCTCCTTATCTTAAGGGGGTGGCGCAGAGGGCCTATTATGACCTAACTGAGGAGCAGGCCGCCAACTACGAGCTACTTAAAAGTGAGGTATTTAAACGGCACAGCAGGCGAGGGAGTGGCGAGAGTGGAAATTCGATCCGGAGCGATCGATCCACACCCAGGTTTACGAGGTCTGGGGCAAAGTGGGCTGCTGGCTAAGGCCAGATGTTAACAGTGCCCAACGTAATGGCCGAGTTACTGACCGTAGAAACCTTTATTAATGCTCTCCCCTTGTTGAAGTAGTGGAACGTCATTGGGCGGTTTGTAAATCGGAAGGGTCAGAACGGTCCCCTCGTCTAACCCAACAGGTTCGTGTGCCTTTTTCTGAGCCCATCCAATCTAATACTGAAGTCTCTGCTCATAGAAAAGAAAAACCAAGCTATCCCCCGCGCTGTTTCAAGTGTGGGGGGGGGTAGGTAATTTATTTACTGGGTGCCCTACCCCGGAGCCTATGGATTGTTCATTGGGAAAGGGAGAGAGGTACTGTGCTATAGTCAACCCTTTGTCTTTTCCTTATAATGGTGTAGTTGTACTAAATGGTTATAAAGTCACAGCGATGTTTGATTCCGGGAGTAACATTTCTATTGTTGCTCGCCGTTATGTTTTACCGCAGCAATGGCAGCCTAATCAGTATAAAATGTATTCATGGAGAGACCCGTTATTATAAAGCCGCCTCCTGTATCATCTTGGTGGACAACGTCATGAAAACCACACTCATGGCTGTGATGCCTAATCCACCATACCCAGTGATACTAGGGCGGGACTGGTCTGATAATAACTGTGGTAAAAACACTGCTGCTCATTTAATGAAAGAGGGCTTGGTTATGGATAATGATAGTCCAACTGTCTCCACGCCGTGTACTAGTTCCCATAATCCCAGTACAGTTAATTTAAATGACGGAGACGACAGTCCCTCAGGCTCTACAAGAGGCACTCCACCTTCCAAAGGACCTGACCAGACTGTAGCTCCGCCCCTTGAAATCACCCAAGATCCTATTACTGAATTGGCTTCGCAGTTTAAATTTTCACCTTCTTTTAAAAGGGAACAATGGAACGATGA
Source organism: Erpetoichthys calabaricus (assembly GCF_900747795.2). NCBI lineage: Eukaryota > Metazoa > Chordata > Cladistia > Polypteriformes > Polypteridae > Erpetoichthys > Erpetoichthys calabaricus. The sequence goes on from NC_041408.2 coordinate 32,307,861, forward strand.
TTCCTTGAGATTTGTAAGAAATGTGGTTGTTTCAGTAAACAGACATAACTCCGTAGATCCTACACCACAAGTGCCCTACTTTGTAATAATGAATGATTTATTATATCGTGTGGCTGAACATGACAGTGAAAAAAGGACATTATTGCTAATCCCTCACAAGTATCGTCGTCAAGTGTGTGAATTAGCGCATGCCCACTTACTCGGAGCCCATTTGGGGACTGAGAAAACATTAGAATGTATTAAATTCAGATTATACTGGCCTGGAATAAATGAGGAGGTCCGATGTTTCTGTACTTCGTGTCCAGAATGTCAGATTCGCCAGATTCCCAGAAGGGACCATGCTCCACTTATTCCTCTACCCCTGATTGATATCCCGTTTGAAAGGGTCGGACTGGATCTTGTAGGATCTCTGGAGCCCTCCCTACGTGGTCATAAATATATATTAGTTATGGTTGATTATGCCACATGGTTTCCTGAAGCTGTTCCCTTGCGCTCAGCAACTTCTAAAATAATCGCATGGGAAATAGTAGGGATATTCGCTCGTGTTGGGATTCCCAAAGAGGTGTTAACAGACCAAGGAACTCCTTTCACGTCGGAGACAGTCAGGGAGGTTGCTAGGTTACTGCAAATTAAACATCTGAAAACGTCAGTCTACCATCTGCAAACTGATGGATTGGTAGAACGTTTTAATCAAACACTTAAGCAGATGTTACGCAAGGTAGTTAGCGAGGACAGCAGAAACTGGGATCAGTTACTATCCCTCGTGTTGTTTGCCTATCAAGAAGTCCCACAGACCTCAACGGGCTTTTCTCCATTTGAACTCCTATATGGAAGACAACCCCGGGGTCTATTGGACATGCTAAAAGAAGGCTGGGAAGAAAAGGTCCTCCCATCCTCTAATATTTTGGAATATATCGCACAGTTACGCGATAGATTAAATACAATTACACCTGTGCTCAAAGAACATGTAGAAAAGGCTCAAGCAGCGCAGGCGCGATATTATAATAGAAATACCACCCTCTGGGAGTTCCATCCGGGGGATCGTGTTATGGTGCTCGTCCCTACTTCCCATTCTAAGTTATTCACGCATTGGCAAGGGCCATATGAAATTAAGGAACAAAAAGGACTCGTCAATTATTTAGTTAAACAACCTAATCGTCGACCGAGTGAGCGTGTTTATCACATCAATTTGCTGAAACTGTAGAAGGATTGAGAGGCGGAGCCTCCCTCCGATCAGCCAAGCTCCCTTTTCATGGAACATCAACCCCTTAATTTCGGACCTAATTTGTCTTGGAGACAACGACAAGAGCTAGAATCTGCCATCTTGTCCATTCCGGGAGTAATAAGCGAGCAACCAGGTCACACTGCGTTGATTGAACATGATATTATTACTGACCCGGGGGTAATTGTCCGAGAATGCTCTTATAGACTTCCCGAGGCAAAGAAGGCAGAAGTTGAATTGGAAATTAGACAGATGATAGACTTGGCCATTATTGAAGAAAGTTATAGTCCGTGGTATAGTCCAATCGTCTTAGTTCCTAAACCTGACGGGTCCTGGAGGTTCTGTAATGACTTCCGACGACTCAATCAGGTTTCCAAATTTGATGCTTATCCCATGCCTTGCGTGGATGATCTCCTCGAGAGGTTGGGGAACGCACGCTTTCTAACTACTCTTGATATGACTAAAGTGTACTAGCAAATTCTCTTAATGGCCTCCGCTAAAGAGGAAACCGCCTTTAGTACCCCCAGTGGACACTGGCAGCACCGGGTCCTTCCCTTTGGTGTGCACGGGGCACCAGCGACTTTTCAATATCTGGTGGATACTTTGCTACGGCCCCACAATTCCTACAGTGCCGCCTACCTGGATGACGTTGTTATATATTCCGGCACATGGGATGACCATGTACAGCAGGCGGTGGCCGTTCTTTCCCCGCTAGCTCAGGCTGGGCTGAGGATCAACCCGAAGAAATGTTTCTTTGGGTTGAATGAAGCCATGTATTTAGGCTATCTAGTAAGTGGTGGTTCAGTTCAGCCCCAGTGTTCTAAGATGGATGCCATTATTAAATGGCCCCGTCCGATTACTAAGAGGCAAGTACAAGCTTTCTTAGGATTAGCGGGTTACTATCGTCATTTTGTTCCTCGTTTCTCCGAGAGGGCTACACCCCTATCTAATTTAACAAAGAGGAGGGCTCCCCTTAAAGTGGTGTGGGATGATTCTGCTGAAGCCGCATTTTGTGACTTGAAATTGGCCATCATGTCAGCACCTGTTTTGAAATCTCCTAACTTTTCTTGTCCCTTTATTCTCCAGACCGATGCATCGGACACAGGATTGGGTGCCGTGTTGAGTAATGCATCGACGGTGCTGAACACCCTGTGATGTACCTCAGCCAGAAACTGTTGGATAGGGAGACCAGGTATGTGGCAGTGGAACGTGCGGCTTTGGCCATAAAGTGGGCTGTGACACAACTTCGTTACTACTTATTGGGCCAGGAATTTACTCTGGTGACGGACCATGCCGCCTTACAGTGGATGGCCCTGAATCGGGTGTCTAATCCTCGTGTCACTAGGTGGTTTCTGGAATTGCAACCTTTTAAGTTCAAGGTCACTTATCCTCGAGGTTCTCTTGAAGCCAACGCCGATGTTCTCTCCAGGATCCACGACCTCTCAGTTCTGGCCACCCGACCCGATGGGTCTGGGCTGAGGGGGGGGGGGTCATGTCACACACGCCTGCTTAGGAGACTGTCAACAAGCCCAGAGGTGAGCGATTTATTATCTGACAGAGGGTTGTATTGTGGTAATAGTGCCTCTCTTTTTACTCTTATAAAACCAAGGAAGAAAAATAACCTACTCACACCATCAACAATTCTCACTCTGGAAAACGACTCCACAACAATATCCACTTCTAGTCTTGTTTTGATGACGTCACTTCTGTCCAGCCCGAATAACGTCACTTCCGGTCCCTCGTTGATGACGGCACTTCCAGTCCCTCGTTGACGACGTCACTTCCTGCCACATCATCTCCGGCGGCCATTTTACCCTCCGTATAAAAGCCAGCAATTCTACTACCATATTGTCGAATGTCTGATTTAATTTTGAATCATTTTTGACCATTAATTGCATCCAAGCAATATATGTGGCAATTCCCCAACACTTTATCTTTGTTTGTGATATTATTTCATCACAATATATATATATATATATATTGTGAGATATGGCCGGCCAATACCCCCAGGCCTTTAGATGGAGCCCTCCCTGTAGCATGGGAGTACCCCAAAGACCAGCAGGGAATCATGGACAATGGAGTTTTTATTCCCAACCCAGCTGGACACCGTGGGGCCCAATAGGGTACGCTGCAGGGAGGCCCAAGGACTTGTATGTGCCCTATAACCCGGAAGTGCGTCATGATCATATGACCGGAGGGAACGACATGCTTTTGGGTTAAAGAAAAGGACTTTTAATCTGACCCGGAAGTGATAGGGACTCATGGACTGCTGGGCTGGAGCCACTTCCGGGTCGGGGAGTATAAAAGGACTATGAGAAAGCCCAGACGTTGAGCTGAGCTGGGTGGGAGGGTGGCAACGCGTCTGGGAGAGGAGGATTGGTTTATTGTATTGATTATTGATTTATTTATGAGTATTGTGGAGTGTAGGGTGCTTGGTGCACATTATTATTATAAAATAAATAATAATTGGATTTTTATCTGGTGTCTGACGTCTGATCTTAGGGTTCAAGGGGACGACAGTGCCTCAATCATTCACTATATATATATATATATATATATATATATTGTGAGGGATGGCCGGCGAGAGTTTCCGGCCCTCACCCCGAGGCCGTCAGGAGGAGCTCTCCTGACAGCATGGACGTGCCCCGAATTCCAGCAGGGCCTCATGGACTTTGTAGTTTTTATGCACAGCCCTGCTGGATACCTTGGGGACCACCGGGAGTCGCTGCAGGGAGGATCGTGGACTCTTATGTGCCCTTTAACCTGGAAGTACGTCCTGGTCACGTGAACAGCAGAAATGACGTACTTCCATGTTGAAGAAAAGGACTTTTACCCTGACCTGGAAGTAATAAGGACTTGTGGACTGTTGGGCAGGAACACCTCTGGGTCAGGGAGTATAAAAGGACTCTGGGAAAGCCCAGACGCTGAGCTGAGCTGGGAGGTAGGATGGCGAAGTGTCTGGGAGAGGAGGATTGGTATTTGTAGTAATAATTGATTATTGTATGAGTAGTGTGGAGTGGAGGGTGCTTTGTGCACAGTATTATTATTTAATAAATAATAATTGGTCTTTTACTCCTGGTGTTTGGAGTGGTACCTGAGGGTTCAAGAGGTCGATAAAAGCCTCTACTGCTACAATATATATATATATATATATATATATATATATATATAAAATCCCTATGTGCGTCCAGGTGTCCGTGTGTGGGTGTCTTCTGATGAAGTGCGCATGCACGGGGCACGGTGCGATGCGCGAAATTACTGTCAGAGAAAGTTAGAGGCATTTACGGAAATACAAACCAGTATTACTGTGAGAGGAGATTAAAGGCATATTATCGACGTGCACGCCTGTATTACCGCCAGAGAAAATTAAAGGTATATTACGGACGTACAAGCCAGCGGACGTACAAGCCAGTATCCTTCAATAAGGGCGTGCACAGGCATCCTTCAATAAGGGCGCGCACAAAAAGGCGAACCTCAAAAGGGCGACCTCAATTGGGCACAGCGTATAAAGGCGCGCGTAAATAAAGATCTGCACCTGTTGCTCTTCACATATTCCATAGCCATTTGAACTAAATTATCTACGAACGCCTTTATTCACCGCGCTCAATTGAGGTGGCCCTTTTGAAGCTCGCGTTTTTGTGCGCGCCCTTATTGAATAGAGCCATACAAGACAGTATTACTGTCACAGAAAATTAAAGACACACAATACACGGCAGCAGCCCACGAAGAACGGTCAGCTCAGCATGTAAACATCAACAAAAGAAAGGCTGAAAGAAAGAAAAATACGACCAACAAAAAGAATGAGGTCAAAGTCCCTTGCCATTTAATATAGACTGTTCCTACTAATGTTTATGCACTACTGTTATAGCGCCCGTTATTGTAACGGGCTAAATGACTAGTATATATAAGTGTACCAAGCAGTTATATAGGAATAATGTATTTTTTTTCTTTTTAACAATATTTTTATCTTGATTTCATTCTACTTATCTAGGTGTTCTAATCGTTTAGTTAATCCATTATTTTCTAATTAGTGGGTCTGATGCTAAAGTAGTTGCAGCCTTTGATTATTCAGTGTTTTTTGCCAGCATGTCTGCTCTGCACATTTTTAATTGTCATTAATAAGATACAATGAAGGGGAAAAACTGCACAGAGAAAGGGCAAAATATAATGAAATCAACAGAGATTTAAGCATTTAAATCTATAGCAAAAGCAGAAATATTTCTAAATGGCTTATAAATGTAAAAATCATGCTGCTGTGCTTTTCTGAAAGTAGAATAAAAGAAAAATAATACCAGCTAATTAAAATGAGATCAGTGTTATCAGGTGTTGTCACTGATTAGGAATCTGGTTGGAACAAAAACCTATAGCTACAGTGTGCCTCCAGGACTGAGGTTGGGAAACACTGCTCTAAACTATCTATCCATTTCAGGGCTACTAAGATACATACTATTTCAGCAGTGTAAGGCAGATGGTGGGAATAAACCCTGGACAAGGCCAGAGTTCATGGCAGACATGCATGCACTTTACACCAGACCAATTTAAAATTCTCAATTAAACTAACATGCATTGAGTAAACGTGCAAACTCTACACAGACCATGAGTGTCCAGACTGGGATTTTAGCCCTTATTAAAAAACTGCAAGATTGCTATGTCAAGCACTGCACAACTGAACTTCAATTACAAAAACTGTAAATTGAAAAAATGCTTCAATTAATTCAGCTAAAGTTAAAACAGACGTCTTATTATAAAATTGTGTAATATACACTACTACAGAAAGTACCCTGGAGAGATGCTGCATAGGTGTTCAGTAAATATATTATAGTCAAACATACACAGGTGATGCAGGTAAATGTGTTTTAAACTGCAATTCAACTCTACTTCCTTCTCATATAACAAAAATTCAAACTGTCTTAAGAAAATCTTCTGCACAACCCCATTTGAACACTATTCCATATTTATAGATGAAAATACAAGCAAGTATCAGGTTTAGTTTACAGCTAATCTATCAAATAGAATATCAGAATTTTTAAAATAAACTAGATAACAAAACTAAAGATTTGAGTACTTATGTTGGGAGTATGATCTGATATCACGTTGCTGCACCCACCACACAACGTACCACTTGGATTGGGACCAGAGTGCAGCAGGTGACACCTCAGCAACGCGCTGGAACAGTGTGAGGTTTTAGCTTCAAGTAAAACAATGGCTCATTATAAGACTTACCAGGGTCTGGTTCATCACATTCACTCCTGCATTGAAGTCACAGAGAAACACAAAATAAATTTTTGACTTGTGATGGATGGCAGGCTTCATATTCCGTCCCTCACCCCCAGGCCGCCAGGAAGAGCTCTCCCGACAGCTTGGACGGGCCCCGAATTCCAGCAGGGCATCATGGACTATGTAGTTTTTATGCACAGCCCTGCTGGATACCTTGGGGACCACCGGGAGTCGCTGTAGGGAGGCTCATCGACTCGTATGTGCCCTATAACCTGGAAGTACGTCCTTGTCACGTGAACAGGAGAGATGACGTACTTCCAGGTTGAAGAAAAGGACTTCTACCCAGACCCGGAAGTAATAAGGACTTGTGGACTATTGGGCAGGAACACCTCCAGGTCAGGGAGTATAAAAGGACTCTGGGAAAGCCCAGACACTGAGCTGAGCTGGGAGGTCGGGTGGCGAAGTGTCTGGGAGAGGAGGAGTGATTATTATTGTGCTTTATTATTGGTTTATATGAGTAGTGTGGAGTGGAGGGTGCTTTGTGCACGTGATTGCAAAATAAAAGAGTCTTGGACTTTTACCTGGTGTTTGGAGTGGTACCTGAGGGTTCAAGAGGTGGATCAGAACCTCAACTGCTACAGACTGAATGCAGATTACACTTAGTTGTATTTATCAATGAAAATGCATGATAATTCTCTTTGGGTTTTAATAAATTGTGAGTTAAAATAGACGTTCAGTGAAACAACTTGCTTTTGAACCTTTAAAATGAAAAATCTACAAATAGCAGGACAATAATATGGACAAATTTCAACTTATCTTATTTTCAGTTTGGGGGAATCAACATAAAACACAGGTGCCACCTTTTGAGATATCTTTTACCACACAAAGGATATGGAAGCCTTCTCCATACTGAGGATGACTACACTACTAAAGTTCTTAAATCTTATATCTTTGGCTTTTGGTTGAATTTAGAGTTGTTTTCCACATTCTTCTTCTGGGAATAATGCTTTGCACCCTGTTTTCTTAACAAAATAAATTAACAATGGGGTTTTAGTGTGATCACAAGATGCAGGCCTACTTATAGGTACAGCACAAGGGTAAATAAAAGCACAGCAGAAGGCAAATTCCTTAGTTACAGAACTGGAATTTGGAATGATCTATAAATCAATAAAAAATAATGTCCTGTTTGGCTGAACTTTTAAATTAAAACTGAAATCCCATTACACTAACACAGTACAGTCTTGCTGCAGCAACTGCTATGGTCATCCATGCTGTATTTCTTTCGACTATTTTTACTGTTCTTGTGACTATCATCATGACTGGCTGTTTGGAACATGTCTAATTTTACTGTACATCATGGGTTATTACAATAACAGTTACTCTGAGTATGTTAATTCTGCTGACCTTGAAACAGGACCTCTGAATGGATAAGAGCCAATGTCATCATCATCAGCAACAGGCTCCGTATAAGTCCACTGTATAATTTTTAAGTCAAATACAGAACCTCATATAATTTTCAATACACAGAAAGGGAGTGGATTGCCAGTTGACCTAGGTTAGAAAGTTTGATTTTACTCTTTTCCAGTGATTATGGACCCCACTAGAGATATGTAGAAATCTGAGTTTTGTTTTCTCCTTTTGCTCTTTTCCCAGCTGGTCTTAATTTAGCCTATTTTATATTAATTACTTTACACATAACCACAACTAGGAGACTTAATATGTTTTCTAAAGTTTCTTATGCACATACTGAAACAGTGTTTATTTGAACTGTATTATATTTATTAACTAGCAAGCCCACGATTCTTGAAAGAATCGTAAATCCAAGAATGGCAATCACTTTCTGTTCCCTCCGATATTTGGAGGGATGAAATATCATGGAGGGTGGGTGTGTCCTGGGAAAGTTCATTTAATTAAATAAACATATTTGTACTAAAGCTGTTTCTTTTTGGAGCTGTGACTCATCTGGTTCTGGTGTTTCAGAAGCGCGTTGTAGGCGCCTTCATTTATTGTTTTTATTCATGCAGTCTCTTTTTTGTTTTTCTATGGCTGTGTCGTCAGCGAATTCGCATGCTGAAGCGACCATGGCAGCGGATCCGGGCATGGAGGGCCACATTACTAAACGAACGTGGTATATACGGTGGTGTGGGTGGTCGCGTTCGGGCGGCTGTATAGCCTGGTATGCACGCTTTACCTCAGGTTTAGTTCACAGGTCGTAGCCATGGTAAAGTTTTCATTTAATTAAATAAACCTATTTGTACTAAAGCGGTTTCTTTGTGTGGGCGCCTTCGTTCATTGTTTTTATCCATACGGGCTCGTTTACAGGTCGTAGCCATACGGGCTCATGTTTGTATTACTAATCGTTGAGCTCCTTCCATTTGGAGCCGTGCCTCCTTTGCCTCTGCTGTGTCAGAAGCGTGTTGTGGGCGCACTCGTTCATTGTGTTTATCCATACGGGCTCGTTTTGTATTTCCGTTAGTTGAGCTCTTTCATTGTGGAGCCGTGACGTCTTTGCTTCTAGTGTGTCTGAAGCGTGTTGTAGGAGCCTCCGTGTATTGTTTTTATCCATACGGTCTCGTCTTTGTTGTCTGGAGCTGTGACTTCTTTGCGTGTAGTGTTTTTGAAGCGCGTTGTAGGAGCCTCCGTTTATTGTTTTTATCTATGCGGTCTCGTCTTTGTTGTTCTGTGGCTGTGTCGTTAGGTAGACGTCGTTTACTGTTAGGAATCATAATTGAACATGCCACACAGACTGCTGGCACAGTGGATTAGAGCAAGTTTAGTTTACAGGTTGTGTTGTTTGGGCGCCACCTACTGACTCTGGGAAGCCACTGCATTTGACTCTGGGGCGCCGTGGCACAGTGCGCATGCGCTTCGGTGCGTCCGCTGTGCATAAATTAAACTGTCGTTTAGTAATATAGATGTGTACAATCCTTTGAGCTTATCAAAAGAAAACAGACTCTACAATGTATATATTCATTTGAATTAAATGTGTAGTCTTCCATATCCTAATTATATACTAGTAAAAAGCCACAGTTTCAGTAGCTAAAGCCCGCCAAAAAGATTAGGTAGGAATAAAGGAATTATGTCTTTTTGATGTTTTCTGTAACAAAATTACTTCTCAGTCTTTCCCTCTGTTCCTCTTCAACTATTTGCATTACTAGGAGTAATATAAAACAAGATGCTTTAGATTTTGCTAGGTTACCTTAACACTAGAATTACCAAAGCCTACGAAAAACTCATAATCCCAGCCCACCTTAAGTCCATTCGCACCTCTCCGTCAGCGTCTTTTGTGTTGTAAATTTGTTGATCAACACAAACAGCAAGCAGCCTGTTATCCCATCCCCACACCAACGCAGAAAGTTCTCTCAGCTCAAGTCTGTTTAGCTGCGTGTGAGTTGCCTGCAACTGAAGTCACTTCAGTACACATGTACTTTGTGAACATGCCCGTGTCGATCAAACACAGGAAGCTCAGCAGTTTACTTGTGACTTTATGCTGTAGGAAGATAAGTAAATAAATATAGGTAAATAACATTCGATCTGACTTTTATATAAGTAACATATACATGGTTTTCATATAAAAACCATCACAAAACATAATCACAAACAGGACGTTGACAGGTGTGGGGCAGACTGACTGGCAGGATGACGCCCGATCTCTTGCTGCATTCAAACGGTGCCATCTTTCGCCTTTATGCCAGGTGCAGCTGCATTGTTCTTATACTGTATGTGAGTGGATGTTTCTTGTGGTGAGGGCTTCTGTTCTCTTTGTCCGATGTAGAACCCTCATCCTCATCTAAGTTCACCTCTGCTATAGCACATTTTTATTTGAAAATGGCAGTGTCAGATCAGATGAACATGATTGAGAGAATAAAACTTAATAAAAAAAAAAATGCTAATCTTTACAAGTATTATAAATTTACAAAGGCTGTTACAGACTCAAATCAAAAGCAGATCACTTCTCAAAATGGAGACATTTGCTATCAAACCGGCGACCTTTTGATTACCAGTCAGCAGTTTTTTTTTTTTTTTTATAATTTTATTGATTTTATTGAAATCTCACAACATTCCATACAAATAGATCAATTTTACAAAAATAGGATTGAAAACAAATCAACCCCCACCCCTGAGAAAGAGAGCATCGGCAGCAGAATAAAATTAAAGCTAGTAAAAATAAGTAAATAGATGAATTGAAGTGAATAAAGATAAATGGAGAAGAAAAAGAAATGGAGAGACAATCTGCTTCCTTAGTGCTTTAAAAAAGCTTATTCTAAAATGTTATTGATTAGATCCTACCAGGTTTTGAAAAATTTCTGCACAGAACCTCTAAGTGAGAATTTGATTTTTTCCAATTTCAAATAATATATAACATCAGTTACCCACTGACTTAAAAGAGGAGAGTTAATATTCTTCTAGTTTAGCAAGATAAGTCTACGTGCCAATAGTGTAGTAAAGGCAATCACAGTTTGTTTGTCCTTCTCCACTTTAAGCCCATCTGGGAGTACACCAAACACAGCTGTTAATGGGTTAGGAGGGATTGTGACACCAAGGCTGTCTGAAAGGCATTTAAAAATTTTGATCCAGAATGATGTTAATTTGGTGCAGGCCCAAAACATGTGACCCAGAGAGGCTAGAACTTGATTACAGCATTTGCAAGTTGGATCTTGCCCTGGAAACATTTTGGACAATTTTAACACTAGAATTACCAGAGTCTACGAAAAAACTCGTAGATCCAGCCCACCTTAAAACCATTCGCACCTCTCCGCCAGCATCCTTTGTCCTCTAAATGTGCCAATAAAAACAAGCTGCAAGCAGCCGGCTATTCCATCCCCCCACCGACTTAGACCGTGCACGAGCATCTCCCAGCTTATGCCTTGATTGATTATCTGGGAGTGAAGTGGAGTTTTAGAGTGGAAATAATAGATCGTTATTTGGAACACACGCATTACATGTGTGTTCCGTTTCTACAGTAATCTGTGTACACACATTGTTAAAACAGAAACTTTTTCATATTTTAGTAATAAATGTTACAAAATGTAGGCATAAACTATAGAATGTGTGAAGCAGCATGAATTTCAAACATCAAATAAACACTTTCACAAAAGGTTCAAGAACAATACAGCAGCTTCTGTGGTGTAGCAGTAAGATTTGCTGTCTCAGAGCGCAGCAGGCTTACTGTCCATCAGAGACCTGAGTTCGATTCTCTGTTGAGGAGAAAATGTTTTTTTTTTTCTTTTTAACCTCAAATGGACATAAAATGTATAAATTGGTATGTACTGTCAGTTAATGAGATCGCTATATTTTCATGTGGGATGCTCCTTTTAAAATATTTTTTAACAATTGAGACTGCAGTTAACATGAACAAGTGTCCTTATAACTGTTATTTTTAAGATCCATAACACACAGACAGACAGAGCACTGCGTAACAGAATAACAGGCAGAAAAGTCACTAGATATATAAACAGGGAAGGCATATGTACTGAAAGAAAAAAAAAGATCCAACATGTGCGTTGATCGTGCTGCAATGAATAAGCTCATGCGCTCTAACACCCCCCCCATCTGACTCTAAGTAACAGCGCAAGTACAGACGCAAACCAAGTGTATGTGTGTACTGTATAATATTAACAAAAAGAGCAGCTTACTACTGAAAACAGCAAATACAGGAGTGAGTGGGGATTGAACCGGGGACTCTTGATCACACTTGGTTTGTGTCTGTACTTGCACTGTTTCTTAGAGTCAGATCGGAGGTGGGGGGGAAGGGGGGGGGGTGTTAGCGCGCGTGAGCTTATTTAGTGCTGCAGGATCAACCCACATGTTGATCTTTTTTTTCTTTCAGTAATAGCGCCAACATAAATCCACACCCGATCTGACGCTGTTCGTTTTCAAATAATATTGCATTAGTGTGATGATGTTTTCACATATATTGTCTCTTTCTTTCAGGTGTGTAATAGGAACCACAGCATAGAGAGAAGCGTGTACATTGTAACAGGTACACACGTTGTAAATGTAGGAAAGACGATCCTTGCGTGTGTGTGAACAGTTAACATTTGAATCTGATGATTGCATATAGCGCTGAACTTACTGCTCTGTATTATTCTATCCTCTGCATGTCCTGGAGTACAAAAGAAACAGCATACAGCAACATGTGGGGACTGGCAAGATCGGGAAAAAAACACACGCAGTCACTGATTACAAACCGCAAGATGTTATGCGAAAGAATATGAATAAAATGAATAATGTTGCATCCGTGCCACAAAGTTTTCCAAAATGTACTATACAGGTCATAAAATTAATAATTCCAAATATCATATATACCTACGTCTGTGTGGGGCTTTGGGGGTTGGCGGAAGTACAGTATGTATTGTGATCGTGATTTAGAGAGAATAAAAGTTAAAAAAATGGTAACTTTTACGAGTCCTATAAATGCACACCGTGTGTTACAGATGCAAACCAAATGTATGTGTGTACTGTATAATATTAACAAAAGGAGCAGCTCACTACTGAAAACAGCAAATATTTTCAAGTGTTTACTTGATCTTTGGACTTCATGCTTCATACATTATATAGTTTATGCCTACATTTTGTCATTTACTACTAAATTATGAAAAACGTTTCTGTTTTAAAAATGTGTTTACACAGATTACTGTAGAAACAGAACACACATGAAATGCGTGTGTTCCAAATAGCGATCTATTATTTCCACTCTAAAACTCCAGCACTTCAGTCACTCCCAGATAATCAAACAAGGTATGAGCTGGGAAAACTTAGTGAACGTTCTGCGGCAGTGCGGAATGGAATAGCCGGCTGCTTGCTGCTCATGTTAATCGGCACATTTAGAAGACAAAAGAGAGGTGAGAACAGTTTAAAGGTGGGCCGGATCTACGAGTTTTTTCGTTGACTCTGGTAATTCTAGTGTTAAACGAGACAGATGTGCTCGATATATAATTTTGAGTTGAATTCCAGTCAGCAGTTCTTATCACTGCGCCATCAAAGCGGTCATATTAAGAGCATGTCAATGTCACACCCTTTTGAAAGTTTTTTTTCTGCAGTTATATTCTTGAATAAAACCACACTTGTTATACTTGCATCTTTTGTGAAAGTGTTTATTTGATATTTGGACTTCGGGCTTCACACATTATACACTTCATGTCTACATTTTGTTAATTATTACTAAAACATGAAAAACGTTTCTGTTTTAACGATGTGTTTACATAGATTGTTGTAGACATGGAACACACATGAAATGCATGTTTTCCAACGATATATTATTTACCCTATTCAACTCCTGGCAACTCACATGCAGGTAAACAGACTTGAGCTGAGAAAATTCCCTGCGTCGGTGGGGGGATGAGATGGCAGGCTACTTGCTGCTTGTGTTGATCAACACATTTACAACACAAAACATGCTGACGGAGAGGTGTGAACAGATTTAAGGTGGGCCAGGATTACAAGTTTTCTCATAGGCTTTGATAATTCTAGTCTACACTAATAAAAGGCAAAGCCCTCACTCACTCACTCATCACTAATTCTCCAACTTCCCGTGTAGGTGGAAGGCTGAAATTTGGCAGGCTCATTCCTTACAGCTTACTTACAAAAGTTAGGCAGGTTTCATTTCGAAATTCTATGCGTAATGGTCATAACTGGAACCTCTTTTTTGTCCATATACTGTAATGGAGGAGGCGGAGTCGCGTATCGCGTCATCACGCCTCCTACGTAATCACGTGAACTGAAAACAAGGAAGAGATTTACAGCACGACTCAAACGCGGGAACGAAGGTAAATGACGTTAATTGTTGAGTGTCTTTTAATACTGTGTAAGCATACATATTAACTCATGTGCAATTAAACGTGTGCATTTACGGGGTGATTTCTCAGGCTTAAAAGCTCGCCTTTTATTAAAAAGGTAAATGCTAACTGTTTTCATTCTGAAGGGCACAAACCACGTTGGATTTCAGCCGTTAAACGCGCAAAAATGTCGGTACACCAGATAAATAAGCGCAACATATTATCAGTTGTATTGTATGCTTACAATACATATAGAAATGTGTTAATCGTTAACTAATAGTATGGGATGGTGTTTTTCGACTCAGCTACAGATGCCGATGGAGACCAGAACTGCTTTGGAAAAATATGAACGCCTTGGGGCCGATCTGGAAGAAGGTAGCACAGAGCCTTGATTTAAACGATTCCATGTCTTGGTGGGTTTGCGTAGCTTATTGTCAATATCTTTACACCTGTTTTTAAGACTTATTTACTGAAACGGGCTTTCACAAAAAAAGTTAGGGCTTTGCTACAGGATACACCCTCCACAAGTTAAGGAAGTAAAAATAAAGGTATATATTTCTGTTTTATTTAAACCTTTTAAGTTCGTATGCATAGCCCCATTTGGCTGTTTTAGTTTTTTTTTTTTCTTTCTTCAGTAATATTTAATCTCCTTAAAGAAAAACAACATATGCATTTTACTTTTTTTGTATCTCTTTATTAATATTTTAGTGTAAAAGGATAACCAGTATTTAAACCTTTTATGTTACTTTATAAAGTTATTTTACACAATGTTGAAAAATTAATAAGAAAGCTACATATTTTGGCAGCTGCTGCTTTAATTTTCAATGAAATGAAAAAAGCTCTCCAAGAGAAAACCTCAATGAAGAAGAAACAGTTTGCACTATCTAAAAAGGAGAAACCCTCATTTATAAAGGTTTGCTGCAGATGACTTAACTGAAAATAAATGAATAGTTCCTATGTGTATAATACATATTTATCTATTTGACTTATGCCTTTATTCCAGCAACTTGCAACATCTGAGGTACAATATGTTACATTACTTTTGTTTTTTGCAGCACAGGCAGGTGAAGTGACTTCCTCAGGGTCACACAGTGGTGTCAGTACCAGGATTTGAACTGACAAGCTCCGGGTTTGCTGAAATATTACTGAAGAAAGAAAAAAAAACGAAAACGGGCAAATGGGGCAATGCATACAAATGTCCATCCATCCATTATCCATCCATCCATCCATTTTCCAACCCGCTGAATCCGAACACAGGGTCACGGGGGTCTACTGGAGCCAATCCCAGCCAACACAGGGCACAAGGCAGGAACCAATCCTGGGCAGGGTGCCAACCCACCGCAGGACGCACACAAACACACACCAAGCACACACTAGGGCCAATTTAGAATCGCCAATCCACCTAACCAGCATGTCTTTGGACTGTGGGAGGAAACCGGAGCGCCCGGAGGAAACCCACACAGACACGGGGAGAACATGCAAACTCCACGCAGGGAGGACCCGGGAAGCGAACCCAGGTCCCCAAATCTCCCAACTGCGAGGCAGCAGCGCTACCCACTGCGCCACCATGCCGCCGTTTTGTTAGGTTATCCATCCATTATCCAACCCGCTATATCCTAAATACAGGAGCAAATCCCTGCCAACACAGGGCACAAGGCAGGAAACAAACCCCGGGCAAGGTGCCAGCCCACTGCAAGGCGCACACACACACCAGGGACAATTTAGAATCGCCAATGCACCTAACCTGCATGTCTTTGGACTGTGGGAGGAAATCCAGACAGACACGGGGAGAACATGCAAACTCCACGCAGGGAAGCGAACCCGGGTCTCCTAACTGGCACCTTTCACTGCGCCACCATGCCGTCCGCATACAAACTTAAAAGGTTTAAATAAAACAGAAATATATACCTTTATTTTTACTTCCTTAACTTGTGGAGGGTGTATCCTGTAGCAAAGCCCTAACTTTTTTCATGAAAGCCCCTTTCAGTCAATAAGCCTTAAAAACAGGTGTAAAGCTAAACTTGCAGCACCACTATTCAATTACACTTGCCTAACGCCTCTCCTAAGGGGAGATACTGTGGGATCTATCCATCCATCCATTTTCCAACCCGCTGAATCCGAACACAGGGTCACGGGGGTCTGCTGGAGCCAATCCCAGCCAACACAGGGCACAAGGCAGGAACCAATCCCGGGCAGGGTGCCAACCCACCACAGGACACACACAAACACACCCACGCACCAAGCACACACTAGGGCCAATTTAGAATTGCCAATCCACCTAACCTGCATGGCCTTGGAATGTGGGAGGAAACCGGAGCGCCCGGAGGAAACCCACGCAGACACGGGGAGAACATGCAAACTCCACGCAGGGAGGACCCGGGAATTGAACCCAGGTCCCCAGGTGTCCTAACTGCGAGGCAGCAGCGCTACCCACTGCGCCACCGTGCCGCCACTGTGGGATCTAGGCATCAGTCAAAGCACCAATCACAGCCCCGATTAGAAAGCGGGAAGCTGTGATTTGTCGTCTCCCTCCCATGTAACAATCACAGCCCGTGTTACAACGCACTATGTATGTATGTGTATATGTATATATGTATATGTGTGTGTGTATGTATGTGTGTATATGAATGTGTATATATATATATGTTCATATGTGTGTATATATATATGTATATATATGTGGATGTGTATATGTATATATATATATATATATATATATATGTATATATATGTATATGTAGATATGTGTATATGTAGATATGTATATATATGTATATGTATATACAGTATATGTTTACATAATCTCTTTAACACACTACTACTCCCTTAAAGTATTTTGCTAGTGTTAAATAAAACTACAGTAATTATTTTAATTTAGTCTGTAATTTCTTTAATTCACTAACTTTACTACATACATTTTAACATATTGAATACAGCAACATATAAGTGTTAAGAAAATAAAATAGTACTTATCTTAAAAAAAGTTTATGCATTTAGTGTATAAAACTGGAAATAATTAATGATCACTTTAGTTATATGACATACAAAATGTACTGTATTTAAAACAAAACTTCAAAAAATATGATACTTTGGGTCTGTGTGGGTTACAAATTCATTCCTTAAGGTTTACTGAACACTCTGTAGTGGTTCAGTACATTATTGGTTCGGCAGTGGATTAGTTCCTTGACCTGGGCTCATTTCCTCCATGTGTTCAAAGATTTTTAGGGCAGCCCTGTTGCGGAAAAAGTGGACTAAGTAAATAGATAGGTATATGGATGGATAAATTAATGTGTACAACTTAGTTTAAAGAATTAACGTATTTTGCAGTAGAGTATTGTCAACCATCTTATCTCATTTTCCCATTCAATTGTCCTGGTTAGGGTCATGGTGGCAGAGTGCCAAGCAGGTCAGCCCAGACTTCACTGTCCCAAGCTACAGATTAGAGCTCTTCTTAGGGAATTCCTAAGTGTTTCCAAGCCAGACCTAGAAATATAATTCCTACAGTGTACACATGCTGTAAATGTAGGAAGGACAGTCCTTGGATGTTAACATTTGAATTTGATGGTTGTATATATCACAGAACTGACCTCTCTGTACTATTCTTTCCTCTGCATGTCCTGGAGTACAAAAGAAACACCACCATGCACCAAAATGTGGAGAATGGGCAAGATCAGGAAAAAAAAAAAACAAACGCGGTCGCTGACTACAACCACATGAAGTTATGCGAATAAATATAATGTTGCATCAGTGCTGCAATGTTTTCCAAAATGCACTATACAGGTCATAAAATGAATTATTCCAAATGTCATACACACCTATGTCTCTCTTTTTTGTCACTGCGGCTTTCACATCATGGGCCAGAAAGTGCATACTAATTCAGGGTGAGCAGGAACACTCAAGAATAAAACTGAATAAAAAAAAAATGCAAGTGACAACAAGATACCAAGAAGGTATGATTCACCAGTGTTTATGTGTCAGCTTTTATCCCTCCACGTCAGAGACTTTCCAGTTCCATTGTCTCAAAACACCACTTACAACCACGTCCACAGTTTTCCCAGTCCCACTCTCGTTCACGCACAAGATCTGACACTGTTTTCAAATAAAGAGGTGCTATAACAAAACAAGTTTGTTATACCACATCTTTATTATAAAACTATTAAAACTGAAAAAAATTTTAAAAAGTTAACTTTTACAAGTACAGTAAAACCTTGGATTGCGAGTAACTTAGTTTGCGAGCGTTTTGCAAGACAAGCTAAATTTTTTAATAAATTTTAACTTGATAAACGAGCGAGGTCTTGCAATACAAGTAGTCCTTATACACTTTGTCTGCTGAGTGTCACGTGTTAACAACTGAGCCGATGGTTCTTCTCTCTCTCTCTCTCGCTGCAGGATTATGGGTAATCGCCTCCCATGCTCAGTCTCAGTCGGTGTGCCTCACTCATATAGTCAACATCCATATGAGCTTATAATGTTTACTATAGCATTGTGACCAAGTGTATGTGTTGTAACGTGTGAGTCCCTGTCATGCACCCCAAAACACGAGGCTGAATCTCAGTATTTTAGCTAAACCAGCTTTATTCAGCTTGAAACAGGAACAGCACGGTTATTTATTGTAGCGGGATCAACCGCTCTCCTATACACAGATACAGCAATCCAGCAGGGTCGTGACCAGGTTAGTGGCCAAGTAATACTGTTCCCTTGCATTTATAAATGTTCCTTGCACCACCCATCGATGGCAGGCGCTTATAGAGCGACCGTGATCTTTTCGGATATGCTTTTATGGCACACTGCTGCAGCGGTGGGAGCCTGCGGTTGCTTTGGGACACTCTTCCATGTGTCAACCCCTTGGGGAGGAATTTCAAAAGAGTTTAGAATCCTTAAAGCATTTTTTAAAATTTTGTGTCCAAGTGTAGTGATTCTTCAGGCAAAAGCAACTGTCATTGGATAGATTCCTTGTTAAAGTCGCTAAAAATGAAAAAGATTCCAGTGAGCAAACAGATAGCAGTGATTCCATTAGTTATAGTGAAAGTCGTCCTACACAATAACCCTCCTCCTTTCCTCTCTCGTCTCCCTCACACCAGCCAGGATTCTATGTTTTACATATTTTTACTTTATATTTTGTATTAATCATTTTTATATGAATATTTTTGGGTTGTAGAACGAATCATCTGAGTTTCCATTATTTCTTATGAGGAAATTCACTTTGATATACAAGTGCTTTGGATTACAAGCATGTTTCCGGAATGAATTATGCTCGCAAACAGAGGCACCACTGTACCATAAATTTGCTGTTACACATTCAAATAAAATGTATGTTTTTATTATATAATAGTAAGAAAAATAGCAGCTCACTACTCAAAATGGTAAGTGGAGGACCCGGGAATTGAACCCACAACCTCTTAATTATGAGACAGTGGTTGTTACCGGTACACCAACTAAACGGACATATCTACCTTGTACCCTAAGCCAACTTCTTTTTCTTCGGTTATATTCTTGAATAAAAGCACACTTGTTTTGTTATACTTGTACCTTTTGTGAAAGTGTTTGATATGTGGACTTCAGTCTTCACACATTATACACTTCATGTCTACATTTTGTCAATTATTACTAAAACATTAAAAACATTTCTGTTTTAGCTATGTGTTCAACAATTCCTGCCTCAAATTTCCTGTCATCCTACATTTACACAGATTGTTGTAGACACGGAACACGCATGAAATGTATGTATTCCAAATGACAATATATTATTTACCCTCTACAATTCCAGGCACCTAACACCGAGATAAACACACTTGAGCTCTGAGAATCTTCTTTGCAACTTGAGCTGCATCAGTGGAGGGATGGGATAGCAGGGTGCTTGTGCTGATCAACACATTTGCAACACAAAAGACGTTAATGGAGAAGTCAACTCTACTCCTTGCATCCTCACCATTCCACTGACCTCCCTATCATTTACACACATGTATTCTGTCTTGTTCCTACTGACCTTCATTCCTCTACTCTCTAGAGCATATCTCCACCTCTCCAGGGTCTCCTCAGCCTGCTCCCTACTATCGCTACAGATCGCAATGTCATCAGCAAACATCATAGTCCACAGGGACTCCTGTCTAATCTCGTCTGTCAACCTGTCCATCACCATTGCAAATAAGAAAGGGCTCAGAGCCGATCCCTGATGTAATCCCACCTCCAACTTGAATGCATCTGTCACTCCTACTGCAGACCTCACCACTGTCACATTTCCCTCATACATATCCTGCACAACTCTTACATACTTCTCTGCCACTCCCGACTTCCCTTATACAATATCACAGCTCCTCTCGAGGCACACTGTCATATGCTTTCTCCAGGTCCACAAAGACACAATGCAACTCCTTTTGGCCTTTCACTAAACTTTTCCATCAACATCCTCAGAGCAAACATTGCATCTGTGGTGCTCTTTCTTGGCATGAAACCATACTGCTGCTCACTAATCATCACCTCACTTCTTAACCTAGCTTCCACTACTCTTTCCCATAACTTCATGCTGTTGCTCATCAATTTTATTTCCCTGTAGTTACTGCAGTCCTGTACATCCCCCTTATTCTTAAATATCGGCACCAGTACACTTTCTTCTCCACTCCTCAGGCATCCTCTCACTTTCCAAGATTTCATTAAACAATCTGGTTTAAAACTCCACTGCCATCTCTCCTAAACATCTCCATGCTTCCATAGGTATGTCATCTGGACCAATGGCCTTTCCATTTTTCATCCTCTTCATAGCTGTCCTTACTTCCTCCTTGCTAATCCGTTGCACTTCCTGATTTACTATCTCCACATCATCCAACCTCTTCTCTCTCTCGTTCTCTTCATTCATCAGCCTGTTAAAGTACTCTTTCCATCTGCTCAACACACTCTCCTTGCTTGTGCTAAATAAAACACTCAGCATTTCTGACTGATTTTCATTCAACCTTTGCCGCCTTAGAACTACGGAATCCTAAGACCACCACAGTGACTTCAGCAGCAGAGATCGGACCCCACTGGATGTGTTCATTGCTGCCACCTTATAGAAGGGCATATTTACTGGGTTTAAAAATTCCTCCAAGTGTTTATTTCACCGCTTGACAATTTTCTCCCAGCACCCCCCAGTCCCTGCAATACATTCTAAGCAAGTTCTCACCTTCCTCTCCTGAGGTGTTGAACAGTTTGCCAGAACTACCTCAAAGTCATCCAGTAGTCTTTCTCAATACCACAACCACTTTAAGACCACAGCTTTTAGCAGCCATTTCCATAACCAGCATCTCACAAGAATGTGTTATATGGAAATAACGAGTCTTTCGCCTTGATTTAAGTGCTGAGACTAATAGGTCTTCCCACTGATTTCTGTAGAGTTTATTTCTCATATAACTATAGTATAGGCTAAGCCTTAAACAGTAATTTTATCCATCAAGAGAACTGAAAGAGAACTACCACTCATGATCACAGTCTGCTCCCAAGATAATTGGTATAACTGGTCTCTTTTATAAGAAATGCAGGTGCAACTTTAATTTACAGTATAAACACTACCCATATGTCTGGGGTAGTACACTAATACCAATAACCTTCTTGGAACACAAAATAAACCTACAGTTATCATAAGCTGTTTAAAGCAGCGAAACATGCCTAGCACCGTTTAGCCTGAGCACTAGCTATCATCACTCATCCTCTTTTGTTAACCAATGAACCAATGAAATGAGGTATCTTTTTAAACTAGAAGAGCATAGTACACTTACAAAAATAACTTAGTTGTCACTTTGTCAAGGCAATCTGGCATCTGAACTGTGCTTTTTAACACAATAAAGGATAGAGGTGTGTATTTCAGTTTTCATAGGTTAAACACATTACATTTTTTCTATTCTGCCTAATTCTAATACCAACAATGGTGGATTACCGATGAATATAGACCTCCAGTCTCCACCATCCATCAGAGTCATTTTCCACCCTGTCAATTTCAGACAATTATGCTGAGGCCCACAGGACACCTCGCAGATGTAAGCTGATGCACAATACAGAGAGCACAGTCCTCTCTTGTTAGCTCTCCCTTCTTCTAGGAAGCATCTGGTCAAATTGTTTCTAACTTTAAATGGCTGAGACTGTATTCTATAAAATTGAATTGAATAATCTGGAATTATAAATGCAGCACACATATAAGTGGAAAGGCTAATGTGTTTATTTATTTTTTTATTTTAAAAAATAGTATAAGAGATCCATGAGAAGAAAGCCACAAATACTGAACGCTAACACCACATCTGAACTACATAACAGGCAAAAATTACAAGCAGACCTTTTAAGCTAAAACAACATAGGTGTAAAGTAGAAGCAGACCTTTTTTACCCAAAACAATAGTGTGTTGACTGCATCAAATATCTGTAGAGTCCATTGTAGTGCAGCTTATTGTTAAATTAATAAAATTATATAATTTCAGTTACGAATAACTGTTCTGTTTGAAAATAAAAATAAGATGGATTTAATTATAAAGTCATTTCAAATAAAGGAATGTTGTATATCCTTAATACAATGTCTGGAAAAGCTGTCTCATTTGGATTTACGTACAACGTTCTATGATAAAAATTTGGTCTGGTCACTGTTGTGCAATGTTTAGATGCTTTTATTTGTGTACGGCTTTCTTCAACATCAAAGGACACACATTCTAGGTTGATTTTCATCTGTGAACTGGTCTGGTATTAGTGTTGAAGAATGACAGCCTATGTGCCGTGTGATGTAATGGTATTCCTTCTGTGACTTGTTCCTGTTTCTGTGTTGTGACTGAAGTTGGTGAGCCAGGTTCTGCATTCAGAAAACTGATGAATGAATAAGATGAATATCCTTTAATAAGACAGTTTTATGTGTGTTAAATATATATTACAGTATATGCCATGTAAAACAAACAAGAATGTATGCATTATTCATGTTGAGCCTATAGTTTCATATTAATACAGTCGACCCTTGATATACGACCGGCCTGACATGCGAACATTTTGATTTACGACCAAAATTTTTATTTTGATTTACGACAAACATCTTGCATTACAACCTGAATGCGGTCACGTGTATCCGCTTGCGCGATTGTAAACAAACAGCCAAGAGCATTAGTAAGCGTCAGTCGGAGCCCAGATACATGTGTTTGTGGAAGTAATTTCGGTCAGTGCAGTGATTTATCTATATACAGGTAAAATTCTGTTACAACCAAAATCTTTACAACAAAATTTTCATTACAGCGAAGTGTTTTTATGTTCCTGACAGCTTCCCCGTATGATGCAAGTCTATAGAAATCTCATTACTACAAAGTACTTTCAGCAGATACTTTCATTACAATGAATTGCCCTAAAGACCTTGAAATGCTTGAATGAATCATTCACAGAGCAGTTAATTCTGTACCGCAGCTCAGTTGTGCACAACAACCCCCCAAACAGAAACACTGTAAATTTTTTTTTCTTCTGACTTTCCTCGTAGTTTTTTTTTTTGCCTTTTTTTATTTCCTGCAGATTTCAGTGATACCTTTTACTTATTGCTCGTCAACATTTGAAAAACATCCACTGGAATTTAACTCATTGTCACCCTCCTATAGAAACGGCAGACACGAAAAAACGATAACAGTTCATATTAGAAAAAAAAACTTTACATTTTTTGCAGCTCTCGATTGTGGCAAAAAGAAAAAAAGACGTTGCCAGTGAATTCGGAATTTCGCTATCGCTATCGACGCTGTCAACTTTCTTGAAAGACCGAGCAAAAAAAGAAGAAAAATCTTGGGTTGCAAAACGTATGTGAACTGCTGCATTTGAAGACGTCGAAAAAGCTGTTTTTATGTGGTTCAGTGATGCGCGTTCAAGAAACATTCCTATTAATGCGGTACTAATTCAAGAAAATGTCAGGTTTGTAAACTCTCTTGGGACCTCCCCCAACTAGACGACACGCCGAAGAGCGTCCCGAAGTCCAAACTCCACCGTCTATGGAAGACTGTTTATCTGTTGCTGGGGCAACAGCCGGCTCAAAGCTGTGTTGAGTCTCTCAGCCAAAGCAAACAGAAAAGATATTGATGGGTGATATGCAAGGAACATTGTAAATGCAGGTAACAGGTAACTTGATCACTGATCTGCTGTGTCTGTGTACAGCAGAATGGCAGATCACGCTACAATAAATAAGTGTGACTTTCCTGTTTCAAGCTGAATAAAGCTGGTTTTGCTAAAGTACTGAGACTCAACCTCATGTTTTGGGGAGCAAGACAGGGACTTATAGCGCGACCCCGATCTTTTATGATTTGCTTCTGTGTCGCTTCACTGCAGCGCTATGAGTCTGTTGTTACCCTGCCCGGCAACAGATAAACAAGCTTCCACAGACGCAGCAATCCCGCTTCAGGACGCACTTCAGCGTGTTGTTCCCATTGAGTGGGGAGTGGGGTGTTTCAAAAGAGTTCAGAAACCTCACAATATGAAGAAAAAAAAAAGATGATTCGGCTTCCGATTGATAAGTGTGCTGCCCACAACATGCTTCCACATTTAAATAAAGTTCCAGTTGAATTCCTCCCACCCAAGTGCACTGCAGTGCTTCAGCCATTGGATTTGGGCATCATTCGCACCTTGAAAGTGCATTATCGCAAGGAAATGCTGAGAAAAATTCTCGTCAGAATAGGCAGGAGGAGATTAAAATTAATGCAAAAGAACCTATTGAAATAATTGCAAACGCCTGAGCGCAAGTTAAAGAAAGCCTTTAAAAAGCCTTCCGTTTCATTCTCCTCCTCCTCCCTTCCTGCAGCCCAAAGATGTCAAATTAAATGGTGAGTACAGTATGAAATTGTTGTTTCTGGTAGGCTAGGCACTTTTTATAACTTTTTGGTTAGTACATTAGAAAAATTATTGGTGTTTTGGTAAATTATGCACATTATACAACCCTTTTTTATTATGAAAAGGTTAAGCAAGTGTTGCAGTGGGAGGTTCGGAATGCATTATGGGTATTTCCATTATTTCTTATGGGAAAAATAGTCTTGACTTACAACCAACTTGAGTTACAACCAGCCCTCGCTAACGAATTAAGTTCGTAAGTCAAGGGTCCACTGTACATCTGTACCTGTTATATACCCTTCAGACAAAAGGGTAAATATGCAAATTAATTTTCTATCCTGCCATCCGATTTTTAAATTCACTGTTTCTAAAGATGGGGCTTTTTTAAAATCATTTTTCTTTTTATTTGCTGGCAATCTGGCATTATTTCCAGGGACCCAAGATCATCACATCACATCATGACATTAATGGAAAGTCATGAGTGACATATGGTGTCATGTAGTCTTCATGGACATTTTGGGACAATATACAAGTAGATGTAGATGCATGGTCATATCTCATCATAGCTCTTCTGATCTTTCTGAAAAAGGAAACCTCTCTCTCTTTTTTGTCATTAAAATTCTGAATTGTTTTTTCCAAGCACTTTAATCATATGGGCCTTTCCTTGTGACCTTGAGCACACTGGTGGCACTTCCATTCTTGATTTTTTGGGTGATCTGGGATAATGTTGACAAAAACAGATGGATGAGGCACACCATTCAGCTACTGTCAATAATTCAGAACCACAAGCAATACTACTACTGTGAGTGATATTGATGGTATTTTATTTGTCAACTGTTATCGGTAATAAAAATTGTCTTGAATATTAATAGTATGCAATCAGAAACAAGAAATTGTCACACATCAATAACAACAATGAAATTATGTTCCATGGTGATATTAGGCTCCACTAAGGTTCCATTTCTGGCATTAGTTTATTTCTCATTTACTTGTGTTTATTTATGACTCCTTTTTTGTTTTGTCGTAACACAAATATGAATTGAATATGTTTTTATTTTATCTGTTGTTAATAAAAGTCTACTGAATGTTTCATTGAAAATGTTTTCGTTTTCTTTTTGTACTGTATTTTCATTATTTTTTTCTCATTATCACTGTTTTATTAAATGTTAATTTCATCTTTGATTTTTCATCTGTTTTGTATATTGAGTCCTTAGAGCCACTACTGTATTGCATATGTGTGAAACAGCCCTTGGCCTGACTTTGTAAGTTATAGTTTGGATATTATTATTTTTTTTAAGTTGCTTTTTTATTTTTTCAACTCTTTCATAAATAAACTTTATTTTTCTTAACAAATATTGTTTTGGTTCTTTGACCAATTGATTTTCAAAGTTCCATTCTGCCTTCTGAGAAACTTGGCCTTCGTTATTGATATAACACAAAAGCATATTTAGCAGTTACAATACCATGCCTACTTTATGTTTCTAAGTCTTACTTGAATTATAAGATCTAGCTTTTAAGTTGAGGCCCATTCCTGAATTTTGTGGACTATGTGTGTGCTGAACTTGTGTCCTGCGTCTGTCTGTGTTGCATTTGGGTAGCAGGAGTTCCATCTGCAGGCCACACCAGTTATAAAAAAAGACAACAATAACATAAAAATATGAAAAATAATAATACATTCAAAGACAATAACAACAACAATAGTATACATAAACTAGCTGTGTTACCCCCCTAGGAAATTTTCTAAAACAATGGGCCTCAGTTATAGCGCCATTAGTTAATGAGATGTAACAGGAGTACCATTTAACTGAGTACTTTTCTGTAAATAATATTTGTATTTTTTAACCAGGAGCCCCTTGCTGTTGAACATGTTACATACAATTGCCAATTAGTAAAACATTCTTTCCACAGATAGTGCTTTTCTAGTGGTTGATGTTGCCTTCTCTTGATGGTCATTGGAAAATTTTTTTTTTTTTTATACAGGAAACTTTATTCTTTTGAATTGAAACATGTGATAAGTTAAATAATGGGAATTTTGTGTACATATTTAATTTCACCCTGTAGCACTTCCTGTTAAAATGGTAGCTTCAATCAGATTTGAATGTAACATTTTGATCTGTAATGTTGTACCGTTAAAATGTTTTGAAGGATTTATATCAAAAGCAATACACAAATTGAAATAGTCCTGTGGAAATAACAGTTTACTTCAGGGAAAGGGGGAGCTGAAAATTGGAACGAGTAAGAACTTAAATAAACCCCAAATGTAAAATACTGAAAACAATGGAAAGTGAAATAAAATTACAACAAATCACAAATCCTAACCTTGCAATGCTCACAACATGTATATCATACAACAGTAGCGAACTGAGCTCAACTTGTCTTCAGATGTGGGTTTTTACTTCGTTCACTCAGTTTGTTTTCAAGTTAACCACAAGTTGTATGCTCAATAGAGAGGAGGAATGCAGTACTATAGTTTTATTTTTTTTTAAATTTTATTACTATGGCTTTACAGTGAATGCTGCAGCCTGGCAATAAAGTTATAACACTGAATGGTGTTTTACTTGAACTTATTAAAGATTTTTATAATCTGCACATTTACACAGCCAATGCAACAAACTGAATGTTTTATGGACTCTACAAAAAAGATCAGGTGAAAAGAAATAATACAATGAACTGTGCACAATATAAACTGTGGAAAGCATCTACAGTTGTGAAGGTGTAGCAAGGTGTGGGGGGTGTTGGTATGGAAGAGCTTGCAGCAGAATTCTGTATTATGGGATATCACCAATAGCAGAATTGAGTAAAAGTGATTTAAAGTTGATTCATTCAACGCTAAACACTGCTTAAAATTTTACTTTGCATTACAATAAAAGCTTAAAATTAGCACTGCCTCATGATACTTATTGTTTGAAAAAATGTCTACCAATACAAAAACCAAAAGTTACTAGTTACGGTTGCTCACCCATAAGCATGGTCATGTTTTCTTTTTATCACATTCTGAAAAGCAGCATCTCAATCAGCTATAGAAAAATTGTGTTTCACTCCGTTCCCGCTTGGCTCCATAAGTTAATTACTGTATTCTTTTTTCTTTTTTAATTTCCTCTGTGTTTTTCAATTGTTAAATGCTACTGCAAACTTAATGATGATATACTAGTAGACAAGAATGTTGGCTTTTTCCACACAGTTGGTTAAAAAGAAAATTGTAGTGTGGTCAGTTCACTTCAGATTTATTGCCCCATGTACAGAATAACATGCACATGTGACCAATTGCATTACGTTGCCACTTTCCAGCTGCCGAAATTTCACTTTGTAGATTTTGTCAAACAACCAATGATAAGCAAAATAGCAGAGTTTACTTTTGAATAAGTTATGTTTTGTGTGCAATTCTGCAATAACGAACCATACTTAAAACAGGTATGTTGGTTTGGGATTTTTTAAAGTTTTTTTTGGCCGTAAAAAGAAAGGAAAACTGCTCTCTAAAGATTTGGCAACACTGCACAAACTGTGATTACGCTTTAACTGATGCAAAGAAATGGTAGCTTCAAACAAATTTGAATGTAACACTTTGATGTGTACTCTTGCATAACTACAAACTTTTGGAGGGTTAGATCAAAAGCAATATACACAGAATTATGGCTTTTAACTTATTACAACAGACTGGAACTAAAGACTGGGATATCCTGCAGGGATCACATAGTGAGAACATTGAGGAAGTCGTTGACTGCACTACTGACTACATCAACTTCTGTATGGAAATTGTAGTTCCAGTAAGAACTGTACGCTGCTATGCTAACAACAAGCCATGGATTACAAGTGACATCAAGGGCCTTTTGAACCAGAAAAAAAAGGGCTTTTAAAGGCAGTGATCAGCATGAGCTCCTGCGCATGCAGAAGGAACTCCCGAGTCCAGCTCAGAGCGGCGAAGGAGCAGTACAGGAGAAAGCTGGAGCAGAAGTTGCCGAATAACAGCATGAAGGAAGTGTGGGATGGGATGAAGATCATCACTGGCTGCAGCTTGAACCAGGGTACCACCATCGAGAGAGACGTGAAGAGAGCAAACCAAATGAACAACTTCTTTAACAGGTTTGACCACCCTAACCCACCTCACCTCGGAGTACTGCACCCTCCACACATCCTTCTGCTGATACCAGCATAGGAGAGACATCCCCACCCATAATTACAACAGCACAAGTGAGCAGAGAGCTGAGGAGACTTCGTGCCAGCAAAGCAGCGGGTCCAGATGGAGTATCGCCACGACTGCTGAAGGTCTGTGCATCGGAGCTGGGGGGTCCTCTACAGCGCATCTTCAACCTGAGCCTGGAACAGGGGAGAGTCCTGAGGCTTTGGAAAACATCTTGCATCACCCCAATCCCAAAGGTATCACGTCCTAGTGAGCTGAATGACTTCCAGCCTGTTGCTCTGACATCACATGTGATGAAGACCATGGAAAAGCTGCTGCTTCACCACCTGAGGCCAAAGGTTCAACACGCCCTCGACCCTCTGCAGTTTGCATATCAGGAGAAGGTGGGAGCGGAGGATGCCATCATCTATATGCTACATCGATCCCTCTCCCACTTGGACAGAGGCAGTGGTGCTGTAAGAATTATGTTTCTGGACTTTTCTAGCACCTTCAACACAATCCAACCTCTGCTCCTTAGGGACAAGCTGACAGAGATGGGAGTAGATTCATACCTGGTGGCATGGATCGTGGACTATCTTAAAGACAGACCTCAGTATGTGCGTCTTGGGAACTGCACGTCTCACATTGTGGTCAGCAACACAGGAGCGCCACAAGGGACTGTACTTTCTCCGGTCCTGTTCAGCCTATATACATCGGACTTCCAATACAACTCGGAGTCCTGCCACGTGCAAAAGTTCACTGATGACACTGCTATCGTGGGCTGCATCAGGAGTGGGCAGGAGGAGGAGTATAGGGACCTAATCAATGACTTTGTTAAATGGTGCGACTCAAACCACCTATACCTGAACACCAGCAAAACCAAGGAGCTGGTGGTGGATTTTAGGAGGCCCAGACCCCTCATGGACCCCGTGATCATCAGAGATGACTGTGTGCAGATGGTGCACACCTATAAATACCTGGGAGTGCAACTTGATGATAAATTAGACTGGACTGCCAATACTGATGCTCTGTGTAAGAAAGGACAGAGCCGGTTCTTAGAAGGCTGGCGTCCTTCAACATCTGCAATAAGATGCTGCAGATGTTCTATCAGATTGTTGTGGCGAGCGCCCTCTTCTACACGGTGGTGTGCTGGGGTGGCAGCATTAATTAGACAGACGCCTTACGCCTGGACAAACTGGTGGGGAAGGCAGGCTCTATTGTTGGCATGGAGCTGGACAGTTTGACATCTGTGGCAGAGCGACGGGCGCTCAGCAGGCTCCTATCAATTATGGAAAATCCACTGCATCCACTAAACAGTGTCATCTCCAGACAGAGGGGCAGCTTCAGCGACAGACTGCAGTCACTGTCCCGCTCCACTGACAGACTGAGAAGATCGTTCCTCCCCCAAACTACGCGACTCTTCAATTCCACTCGGGGGTGTAAACATTAACATCATGCAAAGTTATTGTCTGTTTTTACCTGCATTATTATCAATCTTTAATTTAATATTGTTTTTTGTATCAGTAAGGTGCTGCTGGAGTATGTGAATTTCCCCTTGGGATTAATAAAGTATCTATCTATCTATCTATCTATCTATCTATCTATCTATCTATCTATCTATCTATCTATCTATCTATCTATCTATCTATCTATCTATCTATCTATCTATCTATCTATCTATCTATCTTATTACATACAGCATTAACATTTATTGGCTGCACATTTACATGACCAATGGAATAAACTGAACGTTATATACTGCATATATTTTACCACCAACCCTGCTCTTTAAAGTATATGTATATAGGCACTCTAAACAATCTAATCTCGCTCGAATTTGTATGTATGTTGTGAAGAGTAAGAAGAGGCTGACAGAACAGAGAGTACTGCGTGTAACCAAAAAGGCTACTTTCTGAGCTTTGTCTAACTTCTCTTCATCTACTTCACATCTCATTTTCCACACAGCTCAACACTTTTATTTCTTTTTATTCTGTGTGAGGACGCTTCATCTCTTTGTGTGATGACACCTGCAGCTTGGTTACTGGCACACTACTGCTTGCAGTATTCATCTGCATGAACCACAAGCCCAATATCTCTGCATGATCAGCACTGAAGCGAAAAAGAGGACACATTGCCTAAGAATACTCAATTTGCTACAGCGTTATTATCGACCAAATCTTCTTTTTCATATAATTTCATCAAATTTCAATCAAATCAGTCAATGCATTTTTGAAATTTTGGGTTAA
This sequence comes from Erpetoichthys calabaricus, assembly GCF_900747795.2. Taxonomy (NCBI): domain Eukaryota; kingdom Metazoa; phylum Chordata; class Cladistia; order Polypteriformes; family Polypteridae; genus Erpetoichthys; species Erpetoichthys calabaricus. The sequence goes on from NC_041408.2 coordinate 32,339,234, forward strand.
TTAGTTTTTCTACTGGAAGGGACTGTGATCAATAGAGATAAGAAATAACTATTTATAGCCATATTTTAATTAAATAGTTATTAAAGTAGCAGTGAGCCTTTTGGCAGAGGAGGAAGTCCAGAGAAAGGGCCCCGGTGAGACGCAGCTTTGCAGGTGCACATGCCTAAAGCAGATGCAGCAGTTTGGAGAGCTACTGTACATATCTTGCATGCAATTAAGGAAAACGAGGTTAGAAGTGCCACAACCTGAATTGGGGGCCAGCATGGACCACAGAGAAAGTTCTGGGTATCAAGACAGTACTTACTGTAGAATGGGAGACAGAAATTGACTGTCCGACTTGTCCATTTGTGGGTGGGATTCATGCACAAATGATGGGACTTAATAGAATGAGAAGTACTGGGTGAGGGAGTGTGGCGTGTGCCTAAAATCATGATGTGTTGCCTCTTTGGAGGGGACAGGACTGGCCAAGGCAATCCTGCAGCCGTACAAAGCCAGGTGGATAGGAGCTAATGGAAGTCATTCTGCCATAGCTCATCTGTGTGAGCAGACCTACCTGAAGGGGCAATACAGGGAGTTTAATCCTTGAGGAGAAAAGAGAGAAGGGCTGATTAGGTTAGCAGAGTTCTCAGGTTCCCATTTTAGGCAGTGTCAAGGAAATTCTTCTTTCCTGATTAAATTGTAAGATTGAAAGAAGAATTTGTGTTGGGCAAATGTTTGTTTTTTTCTAGTTTGTTTTTATTTTTTTTATGATGTATCACAGATTTTGCATAATTTATGCATGACACCTCATTGATTTCGATTGGAATTTTTGCTTTTGAATTTCTGGCTTTGTTAAATTTTTCACTGTAAATAAATTAGCACTAATTCTTTTCATTTAAGTGTCTGTGTCTTGAGTTTCTCCACCATTGATCTGCTCAGGTATGGCTCCTGATGTCCAGAGTCTGAGTTGTGCCTGGGTTAGCAAGGCATGAGGCATCGTAGGGGGTTTTACTCCTAAATATTGTTGTATTGAAATGTCCTTTTTAGCAATTACCTACTGTCTTAGGCCGGAGTTATACTTCACGCGACGCGACGCATGCTGCAGCGGACGCTCCTTCTACGCAAGCGTTGAAATGTTTATACTTGCGCGCGTACTTTACGTAAATCTGGAGGAATCCGCTAGGTATTATCACGGTACGAACATGTTCGGCTTCTCTGTGTTGTGAATTGCCTAGAACACCCATTAAATTCCGATGACACCTTACCGCAATATCTCTGAAAAGGATGTTTATTGATTAAATCCAGGGATGTGTCCATTCCAGAAAGCATTGGGCACGAGTGAGAAACAATCCCTGGAACATGCCTCGGCTCATCACAAGGTGAATACAAGCACACCCATACACTAGCGGCACCAAATTCCCAAATCTGCATATCTTTGGAAGGAAACTGGAGCACACTGAGGAAACCCAGCAGGAAAACGTGTAAACTCCAGGCAGGGAATATCAGCGACGTGACTCCCTGCAAGACAGCAGCGCTAATGCTCCGCCACTGTGTCACCCCATGTGTGTAATTATTAACATTATTCATTATTTAAATGAAATTACCGATTTATCTGTAAAATGTAATATACATTTATACTTGATATCACTTTCATGATGAAAAGCATTAATCTAAGGATTCTAAATGTGCAGAGTTGGAATATCATACATTTAATGTGCTCAGTGTGGCAATGGCAATTTGCTGCTGTCAGAAGCAGAGGAAAGCCCTAGAAAAAAAGATAGCACAGAAGACGGTATGTGAGAATTTTAAAACGTATCGTGTCATTACGATCGGGAATATGTGACACTTGAATATAAAAGCACCACGAATACATTTGTATGTCGGCATTTTGCTTCACCACATCGAACCATTTATCAAATATCGAAGGGCTTACACCGATCTCATAGGATTCGCAAAGTGGCTTTCTGTCACATGTAGATAGTACACATGATGACGTCACATTCCAACTTTTAGCACACTGCGCTCCCCGACTTTTTGCTGCTACTGCAACTCGCGCATGCATCGCATTAATTTCTGAGGACCTGTTCAGAGGATGCATCAAATGAACGCTCAGAACGTGTGGCGGGCATGATGCGGGCACGTATGCGTTCTGAGCGTGAAGTATAAATGAGCCCTTAGATGTACCATCATGACAAATGTCATCTTTTTAACTAAATGGTGTGGGGAACAGCCCGGACACAGACTGGTAGACGAGATGGTTTCACCACACACACGTTTATTTACATTATTTACATTCATCTTAATGCACAATACCCAGTGCCGCAGCACCAATCACCCCTTAAATCCTGGCCACAACACAATGCCTTCTCCAAGTCTCTGGTCCGCCTCCACTCCTCTTCACCAAGCTTCGTCCTCTTCCACCCGACTCTTGCCCCTGACTGGAGGGAGGCGGCCCCTTTTATACACCCTGGATGGACTCCAGGTGCATCCTAAGGGCTTCTGTAGCCACACCCCTGTGTGGCGGAAGCTCTGTCGGTGTATCCGGAAGTCCTCCGGGTGTCCCCAATACTGTTTGCCCCAGCACTTCCGGGTGTGGCGGAAGTACTGAGGTCCAGGGCTCCCAAGGCATCGGGGCGCCCCCTGGCGGTGACCACGGGCCCCTACAGGGTTGAGCTTCCAAGCTCTGTACCCGTGGCCCCCACAGCAACCAGGGAGGACGCCCCCTCGTGTTCTGGAGGAGGCACAAGCCCTCCTCCGGTCCTCCTGGGCATCCCGGCCAGGCATAAACCCCCGCCAGGTACCACAGTGCCCCATCGCCAGTGAAGACCCGTTGGTCCAAGCGACACACCCCGTTAGGGCGGTTCAACCCCGAAGTGGGTCCAACTATTCGTCCAGGGTCCGTTCCGGCACCCTGGAACTCTCTTTGGCACCCTCTCCGAGGTCTACGTGCCCCTCTGTTCAGCGCCGCTCGTGCCTTCGCAGCCTCCGCTGGTTGTGGGGCTGCCCCATCGCCAGCGAAGTGTCGTCCTGCCAGACGGTCCGTCCGATGAGGGTCGGCTTCCCACAAAGCAGGTCCTACTGCTCGTCCTGGGTCCAATCCTGCAACACACAGAAACACGGGGGCAGAGCCGCTGCCTGGACACCCTTCCCTGGTGTCCCTCTGTGCCGTGCACTGGCAGCGCTCCCCCCTTTGACGAGGACCCTGGAACTTGCCTGTTTGGAACCCTCTCCGCGAGTTGCGTGTCACTCCAGCTAAAAACACTGACGGGACCATCTGCATTTCTCTCCTTTCCACTGGCTTTGGGGAGTGGCCCTTCTCTGGACGTGCGCACCCAGCTGCACGTCCCTTCCTGTTGGAGGAACCGGCATTCACCCCTCGATCCCTCCTTTCCCTCTTGGACACCCTGACGGTTTGAGTCTGCACATGACAAACGCGCAGCCCCGTTCCCGTCTGCGTCCATGCACAGCGACGGGAGACTGCCGCAAGCTCGGGGTGTCAGGCGCTAGGACCCAGGGCATTCATCAACCCCTGTCCGCTCTGCCCTCTTGCTGTTGTTTCCCTTACCTCGCGAGCAGCCTGCACCACCGCAACCGCTGTTGTAGACCCACCGACATGGTTCCAATCACTAATGTCACGGGCCCCATCGGTGGGATCTCCCCTTTTCTTTATGGAGTCGGTCTCACTCACCTTCCCCGCCACGTCCATCCGGCTGAAGACTCCAGCGCCATGCCGATCCGCCCACTGTCGCAGCGTCATCACGGACACGGCTGCCTTCACTTCCAGCTCCTTCAATCCTCTCCGGAGGACGTGCACCACCTGAAACAACGACTCCGCGGGCTGGAGGCATTCCTCCAACTCGCGCAGAGCCACTAGCAAGCACAGAGTGTCAGTCGGCGGTTGCCTTACCTTTTCGTCAAGCAAATCTGCCAGCTGCTCTCTGTGGGGCCTTCCCACAAGCCCCGTCGGGTCTTTCCTTGGCCCGGGATGGACATTCCTTGGGCCCACCTCCATCCAATCATCGGCAGACACGCAAGACACACCACCCAATCCCAAGCCTCTCTGTGGGAGTGACTTCCGGTCCGCGGCCATTTTGGCTCTGTTTCTCTGTCTCCTGGTGTGGCGACGTGCCTTCCTGGAAACTAGCAGCTGCTGCGGCTTGTCGAGCTGCAGCGACTCCTTCCTCGTGGCAGTTCATGCTGCCGCTTCGGCGCTGACAACAGCCTGAGAATTGACATATCGCTGCCACTGACGCAGACCCAGGCAATCCCTGCCTGCAACACAAAAGGTAAGTTAGCCCCCACGGGGCCGATTGCCATTAGGCAGGGCACTCACCTCCCGGGTCTCGTCTCTTTGTGTCACCATCTTCGCCATGCTGCCGTTCCAGACGTCCTTAGCGACAGTGTGCCTGCTGGAGCTCACTGCACTCCAGCAACGTCCTGGATCTTTTCCCCGCACCAGGGGAATATGGCCGTTTAATGGACCGGTGGTGGGCCATGAGATGAATCGCTCACGCGGGGTTGTGCATGCACCACTCCCGCAGCGCGTGTGTGGGCTAACCTGCTGCTCCGGACTGCCCACAAAATTATTTCTTTGGGGTCCCTGCCTTGTATCAGGCAGAGAGTCCCATCTGGGATGCCATTGTGGGGAACAGCCCGGACACAGACAGGGAGACGAGATGGTTCACCACACACAAGTTTATTTACATTATTTACATTCATCTTAGTGCACAATACCCAGTGCCGCAGCACCAATCACCCCTTAAGTCCTGGCCACAACACAATGCCTTCTCCAAGTCTCTGGTTCACCTCCACTCCTCTTACCAAGCTTCGTCCTCTTCCACCCGACTCTTGCCCCTGACTGGAGAGAGGCGGCCACTTTTATACACCCCGGATGGACTCCAGGTGCATCCTAAGGGCTTCTGTAGCCACACCCCTGTGTGGCGGAAGCTCTGTCGGTGTATCCGGAAGTCCTCCGGGTGTCCCCAATACTC